>NW_027102991.1:375000-598453 GCF_036373705.1 Amia ocellicauda | reverse complement strand
ATTTTTTGTCTTGGGCTATATTATTATTACCATAGTTTTTCTATTGTATAAGTATCTTGGAGTAGGGGCATCTCACCTGTCCTGTAAGATTTGGGAGGGTAGGAATAGTGTAGTTATTTTCTCTGTTTACTTGTTGTGTGCCCCATTACTGTTAGTTCAGGTAGCCACTGTGAATTTAAATCCTGAACCCTACTTTGCCAAATAAGGTCACAGCTTTACTTTGGTATGTAAAAAAAAAAGAAATAAGAAAGAAAAGAAATCGCAGGATAGGCACATACCTCAAATTTGGCACATACCCCCTGTGGCCCCCCTAACTGGCACCGTGGACAAAACACTGTCAGCACCCCCCCCACCACTAACATCATGGACAATACACCCCCCCGATGATGGCCCCGCTACGATTACAACTGGCCCCAGCCATGCCCCCCGAGATGAAAGGGGCTAGAACCACCGCTGAATGGCTTGTTAGTGAGTTTGACTTAGGATCATGTTTTTAGTTGTTTAATATCTGCAATATGAATAGCCTACAATCATTACACATAAGTTTGATTTAAAATAACTAATTAAAGGTTAGATATACTGTATAACTTTGAATACTATTCTATACGGAGACATTATGTATTCTTACCATGGCAACTTCGATATTCTTGTTTCTATTAACTTTTGCATGTAAAGATTACATATTGTGGTTATGGGATACTTCGTTGCATTTTTTGGCATGTTGTTGTTTTCTTTTATGTGTGACTTTTAACTTTATACCCTATAGGATCCAATAACTTTAAACAGTATAACAATAATAATATTATAAGAGAAGACCAGCTAATGTATTGTTTACATGCAAAACCTTGGAAAAACATACTATAGTAAGCAAATGTAAACTATGAGGAAATATAATATTTGCACCCACAGTATAATGGACTGGGGGATAATCAGTATTTAAAAACTTTAAACTTTCAATATTTCCTTAAGTGACATTACGTGTACATCTAGATTGGTGATTGTTTCGTTACTCTGTAGTATTTCCTTCTTTGTGTCATCCTGCCGAGCTCATGAATTCTTGCCAAGGATGTTTTTCCTTGACTCCTTTGTCTCCGCAGTGAGGCTGACTGGGACGAAGTATGGCTGTGGAGATGGGGGTGTGGGGCCTGCACGGTCATGGTCTCGCAATACCAGCCCCAGTCCAAGAGGATACTGTATATTTTCTGTGACATCTTCCGAGGAACAGTGCCTTCATTGAAACTGTGGCGACATAGAAACTAAAGCAATCTTCTGTCCTGTCTCGAAGCAGTACAAGGAGAAGCTGACATGGGAGACGTCAAACAGCAGTTAGATTATTTATTATTATTTGTAAACCTAATAAACTGCCTGGCTTGAAATGTCTCTATGGTGACATAGTGAAAAAAGGTGTTACGAGTTGGACGCCATGGCGTAACAAACTGAAAAAAACAGTTTTCGGCTAGAGAACATTTGACAGTACCTGATATTATGGCAACTGCCCTGTTTTGGAAATTACAGCATTTAATATCTTTGGTTTATATTTACAATAGGGCTATTTTGAAACATTAAGGCAGATTGCATGCTTCTCCTGAAACCTCCGAAGTTTTCCTGTCCTGTCTTCCTGTCATGCGATATGTTTATATTGTATATTGTTCAGCTCGGCTACTCTTTCTGATTAGCCAGCTATGTATTATATTGTATTTTTCTCATTGGGTCTGTGACCCGCTCCTATTGGATCAGGGGTCCACTGCCATGATATTGCGCGGAGGCCGCACAAGTGCTTGATTGCCTACACCAGACATTGTGCAAGTAGATTACGGCCTCGCTCCTAGCTGCACTAGTAGAGCAGCCGGCCTTGTTCTTGTAAGTGGAGGGCATAAGAGTTAACCTCTGTAGCCCCGCTTTGTATATGCTGATAGCAGACAGCTCCCGGTAGAGCGTGACTATGGTCCTCGCTCCTGGACGGCTCAGGTGCGGCCCTACGGGATCCCTGAGGTAACTGTCTGGAGTTGTGTTGCCTAGGCACCCTTGCGGTGCACCTCGTGGCAGGCTCCCTTATCAGCTCGCTGCCTCCGCCCCTGCGACGGCTTTGTTATACAGCAACCCCTCCCCCTTGGGCAGTGCTTCCGACTTGAAAGATAACGATAGGTTGCGTATGCAATACAGTACACACAAACCATTATTTGAATAGGCACACAAAGCGCCAACTAAGCATGAATGATAGTATAAATGAAAAACACTTGTGGCTTTTGCTTTTTCATGTACAGGGCATAGCAGTTTGCAATAAAGTTTATTCATACATGTAGTAAACACACATACACACAGGCATCCAAATGTGTAAAGTATGCTTCCAACAAGGCCGACTTCATCTCCGCCTTCGCCTCCCACCACTCTCTGGATTTCCTCGCTCTCACTGAGACATGGATCTCCCCGGAGAACTCATCCACCCCTGCTGCCTTATCCTCTGTGTTTGTCCTGTCCCACTCCCCATGTCTTACTGGGTGGGGGGGGAATAGGGCTCCTGCTCTCCCCTTCTCTGCTATTCTCTGTGCCACCCCCCTCTCTCTCCTCTATCGCCTCCAACAGCTTTGAATTCCCTCTCACCTCTTTCTTCTAGTTCTCTACTGTCCTCCTGGTCCACTCACCACCTTCCTGGATGAACTCGACTTTCTTCTCTCCTCCCTCCCCTCGCTGTCCTCACCTACCATCCTCTCCAAACCCTGCCACTCTGCCGGATTTCTTCCTCTCTTTTACTCCTTTAACTTCTCTCTCTCCGTCTCCACCCACTCACAGTGCAGGCTGCCAGTTAGACCTCATCTTGTCTAGAGGCTGTTCCCCTTCGCAACTCTTCGTGACACCCCTGGACATCTCAGACTCAGAATCACCACCGAGACGGCTCTCCTGGCAGTCACTGACTCCCCCCGGTGTGCTCGGGCGGCCTCCCTCTCCTCAGTCCTCATCCTCCTTGATCTCTCTGCAGCATTTGACACTGTCGATCACTCCATCCTCCTCTCCTACCTCGCTGACCTCGGTATCTCTGGAACTGCTCTCACCTGGATCTCCTCCTACCTCAACGACTGGACCTACCAAGTGACATGGCAAGGTTCCTCATCCACCCCCCAACCTCTCCTCATAGACGTACCCCAAGGCTCCATCCTGGGCCCGCTCCTGTTCTCTCTCTACACTCGCTCCCTGGGCCCCCTCATCGCATCCCATGGTTTCTCCTACCACTTCTATGCAGATGATGCCCAGATCTTCCTGTCTTTTCCCTCTTCTGACCCTCTCATCCCTTCTCGCATCTCTTCCTGTTTGTCTGCTATCTCCGCCTGGATGCAGTCACACCACCTCAAGCTCAACCTCTCTAAATCGGATCTCCTCTTTTTCCCCCACTCTTCCTCACCTTCTGCTGATCTCCCCATCTCAATCCCCTTGGAATCCACCACACTTTCTCCTGCTTCTTCCGCTAAAAATCTAGGAGTCATTCTTGATCCTGCGCTCTCCTACACCCAGCACATCACCACACTGAAAGGCACCTGCAGATTCTTCCTGAGCAACATACGCCGAATCCGTCCCTTCCGCACCAACTTCTTGACTCAGCTGCTCGTCCAGTCACTGGTCCTCTCCCGCCTGGACTACTGCAACTCCCTCCTGGCCGGCCTGCCTGCAACTACTACCCGCCGCTCCAGCTCATCCAGAACTCTGCGGCTCGCCTGGTAATCTCTTTCCCTCGCACACACTACTCCACTGCTCCGCTCCCGCCACTGGCTCCCGATACCGACACAATATTATTATTATTTTTTTTATTTCTTGGCAGACGCCCTTATCCAGGGCGACTTATAAAATAAGTGCAATACAAAGTGCAAGAATACAGTTAAATACAAGGCATCAAACATTACAGATTCAAATTTACATTAAACAAAGCAATTCAAGATATAATACATTTTACAACTTCCAATTTATACAGTTAAGTGCAGTAAGTGCGGACATACATCCTGGAAAGTAAAGCTAAGTGCTGTCAAGATGTAAGGTACAGTCAAGGGTTACAGGAAAGGGAGCAAGGAGGAAAATCAATCAATAATCCAAGAAGCATGACAAAATGCTATGAAGTGCTATCTAACGGGGATTAAAGGGACTAATATTACAAGTACTGTCTGAAAAGATGTCTTGAGTTAGCGCCGGAAGGATATATTAGTTGTAATATTAGTCCCTTTACTCTCCTGTAAGGTAGCACTTCACAACATTTTACCATGCTTCTTGCCTTGTATTACTAATACTTGTATTATTGATTTCCCCCTTGCTCCCTTTCCCGTAGCCCTTGACTGGGACCTAACATCTTGACAGCACTTAGTTTTCACTTTCCAGGATGTATGACTTTACTTATTGTATTTACTTGTGTAAATTGGAAGTTGTAAAATGTATTATGTTTTGAATTGCCTTGTATAATGTAAATTTGAATTTGTAATGTTTGATGCCTTGTACTGAATTGTATTCTTGCACATTGTATTGCGCTTCTATTTTGTAAGTCGCCCTGGATAAGAGCGTCTGCCAAGAAATAAAAATAATACTAATAATGTGTATTCCCGAACATACAGTGAGGGGAAAAAAGTATTTGATCCCCTGCTGATTTTGTACGTTTGCCCACTGACAAAAAAATGATCAGTCTATAATTTTAATGGTAGGTGTATTTTAACAGTGAGAGACAGAATAACAACAAAAAAATCCAGAAAAACGCATTTCAAAAAAGTTATAAATTGATTTGCATGTTAATGAGGGAAATAAGTATTTGATCCCCTATCAATCAGCAAGATTTCTGGCTCCCAGGTGTCTTTAATACAGGTAATGAGCTGAGGTTAGGAGCACTCTCTTAAAGGGAGCACTCTCTTAAACGTACAAAATCAGCAGGGAATCAAATTCTTTTTTCCCTCACTGTAACCCATTATCAATACAAATAAGGGGAATGTTTTTTTTTCTTTCTCTCAATGTTCTAACACTCCTCAAACAACAAAAATGCAGTAGAAGAAAAGACATTTGTGCTAGGAAAAAGAACAGAAAAAATTAGGCTACATCTCACCTTCTTTGTGGGTCTGGCCATAAGACTTCATCCACATCACATGCGATGTTGTCTAGAGCCAGGCAGCATGGAAAGTATCGCTTGGAGTGCCATATCCAGGCCTGGCATGACCCCTGATCGATGTCTCCACAAGCCTCCTCCATTGCCTGTAGAAGGGGTATGCGTTGGTGGGGCTGGCGATCATACACCTTCCAACGTCATACAGAGAAGAATTCTTCAATAGGATTCAAGAACGCAGATTATGGGGGCGATTGAGTTTGATGAAAAGTGGGTGACCTGTGAACCAATTGCGGACCACAGCAGCCCGGTGGAAACTAACATTGTCCCAGATGATAACGTACCTGGGCTTTTCTGGCACCCAGTCATTAGGGATTAGTCTGTTTGTGGAGGGTGTCCAGAAATGTGATGATGTGTGCAGTGTTGTATGGGCCAAGGATTGCATGATGGTGAAGGACCGCACACATTGTTACGTTGCCACCACGTTGTCCTGGGATGTTGATGATTGCACGGTGTCCGATGATATTTCTGCCGTGGCCGCTTGTTTTTTCAAGATTGAAACCTGCCTCGTCCACATATATTAGCTCACGATGCACTGAATCTGCTTCTAGCTCCATGACAAAACAATGTAGCACAGTATGAAAAGACAGGGATCAGTCAATATGATGTAGCACCGTGCACTTCCAGATCCAGTACCAATGATAGGATAGTATAGCTTACGTGCAGATATTCATATCTCAGTTGTTTTACACGGTCTGAATTTTGTTCGAAAGGAACTCTGTATAGCTGCTTCATCCCAATTCTATTAAGTTTCAGTAGACGAGAGAGTGCCGAGAGACTCACTCTGTTGATGTTGTGGAATGTGTGTTATCTGCCATTATGTGGTCCTGCAGTTCTCTGAGTGTGATGCAGTTATTTTATATTTACAATGTGTGTTTCCTGCTCTGGGGTGAACAGTCGACCAGATACTGGTTTTCTTGCACTTCTCTAAAAACATTTGAATGGTTTTATAGTTTTTCCCAATTGCATACACACTATTATACCACAATACTCCTAAACTGTTAACACAATGCCCATAATAAAAAGTCACATCTGCTAAACACACACAGGGGAAAATTCTGGCCTAAAAACTATATACACAGCCCTCAAAATCAAAGAATTGGGTCAGAATCACACACACATACATCATATCTGTTTCTCACTCTGAGCATTAAGAATACACTGTGTTTAGAAAAATAAAACTCTCTCCTCAAAATGGAAGATTCATGTAGGAAAACAAAAAGAATCCATCAACACAGACAGTAAAGAACTTTATATTATACAATGTTTGATCCTGGCCAGTCGTGGCACAGTGGTGTGTTGCCTTACAGCTCTAGGGGTCCCAGGTTCAAGACCCAGCTTGGGTTGCCTGTCTGTATGGAGTTTGCATGTTTTCCCCGGGTACATGTGGGTTTCCTCCCACCGTCCAACGACATCTTAATTGGCCATACTAAATTGCCCTGTATGTGTGTGTGTGTGTGTTGCCCAGTGCTGGCCTGGCATCCTGCCCTGGGTGTGTTCCTGCCTTGCACCCTATGCGTGCTAGGATCAGCTCCAGCTTCCCTGCGACCCTAAGTGGTTTTGAAAATGGATGGATGCATGGATGATCCTGCCTACCCAAAAATTATCAATGTATTTATATATAACAAGCAACAAAATGCAATGACTGATAGCAGCCCACATGGTTATGTTTCCACCCCTTTGGCCAGGGACCTGCTTGCTGGCCAATGATGTTCCTTCCCCAGCACCGCCTCTTGAATCCTACCTCGTCCACATAGATGAACTCAATGTGGTCATCGCTGGCATCAAGCTTGAGTATTCTCTGACCATGTAGGAACAGTGATTAGAACATGGTGCATTACTGCACTTCCTGGACCTCTGTCTCTTCTAAGTGTACAATAGTACTGGAAACAGTTTCATACTCACTTGCATGTAAAAGTAGCACATCTCTTTCACACGATCAGAGTTCCTCTCAAATGGTACACGATATATTTGCTTCATGCTCATCCTGTGCCTTCTCAGCAAACGATCAATAGTGGATATTGAAACATGGTCTATGTTCTGAAACATCCCATTATCCTCTATTATACACGTTTGGATTTCTCTGAGTCTAATCGCATTATTTGCCATGTGCCGTGTGGGTTTTCTCCAGGCTCTGCAGTTTCCTCCCACTGTCCAAAGACATGCAGTTTAGGTTATGTTAAATTGCTGTGTATATGTTGCCCAGCGATGGCCTGGCATCCTGTCCTGGTTGTATTCCTGCCTTGTGCCCTATCACTGCCGGGATCGGCTCTGGCTGCCCTGCGACCCTCACAGGAATTGTGTGTTTTGAAAATGGATGGATGGGTTTGCAGACGTGAAGTGTGTTGTAGTACATTAGCACTTTGAGTTTTGTCTGATGACTCATGTATTGCACAAAAGGTACAGGTGTTTTCTCAATGACAATTGTGCCAACACATTGAGAGTTGCGAGTAATGTTTTGCAACATGAGTGAACTGGACTCACCAATTGAGTTGAAGCAAGGTGAAGGTGTGCATAGTCCTGCAGAAGTGGTTCTGGGATGTTAGCTTGAACCTCGGATCACTCTGTGCATGCTTTCGGTCACAGTGTATAAACGACTGAGAAACTGTAGTGAGAGATCCTTCTCATTATGAAAGTACAGTACATATTACTGTACCAGTAAGACTACAGCACTTACCGGTTTCCATCTCAAAATATCCCAATTATACCTGCAACAGTATAACAGCTCATATTTGATTGAACCCATTGCTCACTTGTTAAATACATTGCCTAAAATTGTTAATTATTTCAGAGATAGTACTTCAAGAATCACTGTTAGTGTTTAAGCATTCAGAAAAACCTGAAAATTGTCACGAGTGGCAGTGAACAGTGGGTCCAGGGGTGTCGCAAATGGGAAACCCCACCATGCTCTCCCTGGCTTCACCATCAGGATTTATTTTGCCTGGGGCCCCCACATACCCTAGAATCACCTCTGACTGGGTCGCATGAAGTCTCGCGACGCCATCCCAACTGAGTTACGCGAGGTGGGGACTCGCTCCCACTCACTTATTTCCCCCTGCAGGTAAGGTCCCAGGACAGACGTCACCAGTAAATAAGAAAGGTCTTATTCTAGTCCATTAAATAAAATTCACCATGTACAATACAACAGGGGCAACTAGCAGGGCACGAAATCTGACCGTTCTCTCAATGTTTTTTTTACAATTAAAATTGCCTTTAATCACCTGGGCAAAAATAAAAATACAGAAACCTATACAAAAGCTGAAAATATAATAAACTATACTAAATTCCCAAATAAAACTAAGCCCAGACAATACCCCCTATATTCACAATCAAAAAAGGTATGTATGAAACGATGGAGAATGGCGAGAGAATGGTCTCAATTACACAGTCCCAACCCGGCTCGGCCTCCGGTTCCGTCCCAGGCTAGAGATCCTCACAAACGAGCAGCTCGTCCGCACAAGCAGCCCCAATCCAGGACAAAGAGCAGTCTCAGGAGGAGGACACGCTCGCTCACTGGCAAGTGCTGCGATCACAAGCTCACAGGGATATTGAGCGCGTCCCTCTCACCCGTCCGCTATGTGCTTCTCCCTCCGGCTGCTGGTCCGGAGCCCCAAAGTGCCGTCTATCGCCGAGAAGCTGGAAACCGCAGAGCCAAGAAGGCAAGTCCAGGAATACAGTCTTGTAGAAGCCAAGTCAATGTCTCTGGCCAGTAATAGTCCCTTAGATCCTCTTGTCGCTGTCGAGTCACTGCGTCCAGCGGCTAATGTTTCTCCAGGCAGCTCCCGATCTGCAGGGACCCGCTCCGACCCTGCGAGGAGTTAGTGCCTACCGGCTGGCACCCTCACAGCCGATATCCTCTCCTCTGTAACCCGTCCCGCAGTCACTGTCCCTGCTGGTGCTCCGCCGTGCCCCTTTGTTCTGGCAGGGCAGCCTTTATCTCCAGCTGAGTGTCCACAGGTGTAGTGGCCATGAGGGAAGGCGGCCGCTGCTCAGTGATACAGGTGCGCCGCATCGGGGATCAAAGCTTCTGCCTGTTCAATAATAGTGAATATCAATTAAAGTCAATCAATCAGTGAATACAATCAATGAAAACAAACAATTTGAGAACACGACTCAATCAGTGAATAATTAAAATTAAATCAAATAAACAATAATAACAGTATAAGTGCAATAAAGAATCACATGGAGCCTTGGTACAGTCTGTGATTAATGCAACACTGTGGAGTAGTGCTTAGGGCTCTGGACTCATATTGTGGGTTTTGGGTTCAAATCCCAGGTGGGGCAGTGCTGTTGTACCCTTGAGCAAGGTACTTCACTTAGATTGCTCCAGTAAAATACCCAGTTGTATAGACCAACTCTGCCTCCTCCAGAACCGCTCCTTCTCATCCCTGGCACCTAAATGGTGGAACGACCTGCCCACCGAAGTCAAAACAGCAGAGTCCTTGACCTCATTCCGGCACTTACTCAAGACGCATCTCTTCCGACAGCACTTGTAATATTAGTCCTCTATCCCTGCTAGATAGCACTTCACAGTTGTATTATGCTTCTCGCGTTCTTGATTGTTTTCCTCCTTGCTCCCTTTCCCGTAGCCCTTGACTGTGACCCTACATCTTGACAGCACTTAGCTTTCACTGTCAAGGATGTAGGATGTCACTTACTGTACTTGTGTAAATTGTAAATTGAAAATTGTAAAATGTATTATTTTGAATTGCTGTTTTAGCTAAATTTAATTTGTAATGATTGATTGCCTTGTAGGAGGAGTAGAATTAGACACACGGAAAGGAACATAGAAACTCGCTGCCTAAATCCCACTGCTATTCATAAATTCACTACCCTGTTGCCAAATGCTAGCTTTATCAAAAGAAGGATCTGCAGATGAATTATTAAATAATTTCAACAATACACTAAGCACTGCTTTAGTAGCCCCATTAAGGACACGACAAATAAAAACCAACAAAACACTCACCGTGGTTTGACGAACACACTCGCTCACTTAAAACAGAATGCCGTAGATGTGAGCGTAAATGGAGAGAATCAAAACTAGAGGTCTTCACATGGCATGGAATGACAGTATAATAAGATACAAGCAGGCCCTGTCCTCTGCTAGGTCTGCCTACTACTCCAATTTAATAGAGACGCATAAGAATAACCCGCGTTTTCTTTCTAATACAATAGCGACACTTACTAACCAGAAGGTAAAGCCTTCAGAGGTCATCCCCCCCAATTTCACCTGTAGTGACTTCATGGATCATTTCAATAGCAAAGTTAACAGCATTAGAAAACAGATAGAACAGGAAACATACACAGATACTATAGCTGACACATGCAGTCCTTCACAGCCCCTGCCTACCTTGGACTCGTTTAACGTAGTAAATCACCAGGAATTGGTCTCCTTAATTACTAAAATGAAAACAACAACCTGCGCACTAGACCCTATACGCACTAAACTGCTAAAACAATCTCTGCCATGAATTATTCACAGAATACACAATATTATCAATGTCTCTTTATTCTCAGGATCTGTTCCTGAATCATTTAAAATAGCTGTAATTAAACCACTTCTTAAGAAACCCAGTGTCGACCCTAACCAACTTAAACACTATCGACCTATCTCAAACCTTCCCTTCCTTTCTAAGGTTCTAGAGAAAGTAGTTGAAAACCAACTGCAAGCTTTTTTAACCGATAATCATCTTTATGAAGAATTTCAATCAGGCTTCCGTTCCGGCCTTAGTACAGAAACGGCCCTGTTAAAAGTATTGAATGACGTGTTTCAGTCCTCCAATGTAGGGCACACCAGTGTTATTATTTTATTAGACTTAAGTGCGGCTTTTGACACAATCGACCACAAAATCTTGATACACCGCTTAGAAAACCGTATTGGCCTATCTCGCAATGTGCTTTCATGGTTTAAATCATATCTGTCAAACAGACTCCAATATGCACAGATTAACGAGAACCACTCAAATTTAACTGAGGTTAAGTACGGAGTCCCACAGGGCTCAGTCCTCGGACCTATACTTTTTTCATTGTACATGCTCCCTTTAGGTGATATCATTCGACGACATAATATTAACTTTCACAGTTACGCAGACGACACACAATTATATCTGTCAGTAAATCCTAACAACACCATAGACCTAGAAAAACGAATCTGCTGTCTGTCTGAGATTAAAACATGGATGAGAAAAAAAAATCTTATGCTTAATTCTGACAAAACAGAAGTCATAATTTTAGGAGACAAAAATCGAACTGTTCATCATTCACTAACAAAACTGAGTAATGATAACTTTAATTTCTCCCCTAAGGGGATGGCATGAAACCTGGGTGTCATCTGTGATCATAATCTATCTTTTGAATCACACATTCAGAATGTGTCGAGATCTTCCTTCCTCCAGCTTAGAAACATTGCTAGACTAAGACAATTCCTCTCGTTACAGGACACTGAGAAATTGATACACGCATTTGTTACATCTAGATTGGACTACTGTAATGCCATTCTGTCAGGCAGCACAAACAGAGCTATTTGTGCACTTCAGTCCAAAATGCTGCTGCAAGAATCCTAACAAAAACATAAAAACATGAACACATCACTCCAGTATTGGCTTCTCTTCACTGGCTGCCCGTGCACTACAGGATAGACTTTAAAGTGCTCTTATTAACATTTAAAGCACTAAAGGGACTGGCACCTCCCTACCTGTCTGATGAGGCACAACCCATCCCAGAAGCACCTCACAATGGAGGGTCAACGGGGCATCCACACCCAAGGTTTGATGAGCCATCGCAACCCAAAGCCTATTGATGGTCCAAACCCTCCACCCCCGATGGCCAGCGAGAGGCCTCCTCCACAGGGAAGACCACAGCCAGCAGCACCGATAAAGAACTTTCTGATCTCCTTGCTGCTGTAATAAGTATACTGCCTGGAGGGGAGGCAACCATTAGGCCTAGGCCCTAGGCCGTGGACCCCCAGAGATTCATTTTCTCCTACATGCCATCCTTAGGAGTTTTCTTGTTTTTCTCTCCTCCGTTCCTAAATGCTTTATTTACTTAAATGTTCACTCACTTTATTCTAGATCATGTAAAATGTTTACAGGTCTATATTTGATTTTATTGTATTTATGTTTTTTATTTTGCTGTACGTTTGTTGTATGTTTACCAGTCTGTAAAGCACTCTGTGGCTACCCTGCGAAGGGCGCTATACAAATAAAAATGGATTGATTGATTGATTGTACTTCACTGTATTTTTGCAGTTATGTTGTAAGTCGCCCTGGATAAGGGCGTCTGCCAAGAAATAAAAATATTAATAATAATAATAATAATAATAATAATAAATGTAAGTCGCCCTGGATAAGAGCGTCTGCTAAATGACAAAGAATGTAATGTAAACTCTGCCACCTACTGTTTGACATGTTAAATAGATAAATTCTGTGATCAAATTGCATTTCAACGATACAAACCAAGACCAGTTAGGGGAATTAAGAATTAAATATTTGAGACCCAAAGAAAGTAGAGATTAACTTTAAAGCTTTCCTTTTATACAAGTTAAAATGGTATTTCCACAACACAGTCCTAAATTCCTGTCATTTCTTTGGGGATTGTGTGCTGGAAATATATCACATTGACCATTTATAATGTGCTCTTTTTAGGGGTTTTAACAACTGATACAGAAAACATTGTCAATAATGTATAATATCCTTACAAAAATGAATTATCTATAGCTGTACTTTAAGATTTACTTGCTTATTTATTTGGTGATCCTATTTTTTAACCCAGAAACATTGTGGAAATATCTCAGGTTCATGTTTAACTTACAGTTTCTCTGCTGTTCCTATGGATGTTTTACACCATCCCCCTTAAAGTATTCTTTATTTATTAATATGCTGTAAATGCATTGTTTGCTAGGGCTGTTAAGAGGGACATGAAGTCTTGATATGTTTCACTGACTATTCAAAATGTATCAACACTATTTTCCTGGAAATTACACACAATTAAAGGTGAAAAATGCACGTTACTGAGACTAATGTGTTAATATATTTCTATATTGGATAATAATAATCATAGTAATGCAGTAAACTAGGTATTTTGAATAGATGAGTAATGCATTACATGCATTTGCTGGCAGTTTGTAATAGCAGGACTTTCTTTATGTTTGTACACTTATGTCCTCATTACTGGCATATTCCACTGAGGAGCTGTTTCCAATTGTCAACGGTGACTGTTGGGGTAAAATTGCCTCCTATGTATTGTATATACCCACTGTATAACTGTTAGAAAATATAGGAAACTTTCCAGTAAGTTACTAGTTAGGAACTGTGAGTTATTCATAACTTTACTTATTATCTATGTCTTATGCACACTGCTGAAATAGCTTGCAGAACTGCTTGTAATCCAAGCAGCTGTGGCAGACACAAAACATGTTGTTCGTACAGTATGTGCTACATTTTCCCCTTCCCGAAACACAAATATATTATGGGTTACACACATCCTCGGACAATAACATTCCCACGAGGCATGACATGTGTACCTGCTTGTGGGAACACTGCAAAATCAGTACTATTATGGTGTGTAACTACATATCGGGACTGCCCCGTAACTATCACTGAAGATGTTTGTTAGACTGTATAAAGGCTGTGTGAAACTTTAAATAAACTGAAGATAAACGAACGGACTACTTCTGTGTCTGTGCATTTTTCTTCCCGAGCGCTCGTCTCCTGCTGAAAAGTCTCCCCTGTAGCTGAAACGCTGACTGGCCTGACTGCCCGATTCACTGGGATCCGAAGGGCTGCTTCAACTGAAGCGTTGTACCTTAACAGTGACCTTGACAGATTTCCCTTCAAATAACCGAGATGTTAGATAGAGTCAGAGGGACATTAGTTATAGAATCAATAGCAAACTGTGATCACAATATGGTCATCTTTGAGGCATTCTTTCTAGAAACAAGGCCCAAGTCTAAAGCAATGGTCTACAATTTTAGAAAAGCAAACCTTGAAGGTATGAGGCGACACTTGGAAGAGGTAGACTGGAGCACACTGGATCAGATTCAGTTGAAAATGGATGGGTATATTTAAGAATATACTACTTGAGGCTCAGGAGAAATTTATACCAAAACTTAGCAAATTGAGGACCAAAAAACATTGGCCAAAATGGTTTAATGGAAGTATGCAAAAAAATTTGAAGAGAGAGAAAATGTGGTATAGCGCATACAAAAGGGATAGAGACTAAACAAAATACAAAGAATATGGTGAACTGCAAATAGATCTTAAGAAAGGGATCAGGAAAGCAAAGAGGGAAATAGAAAGAAACATAGCTCTATAACGAATGCAAAGAGCTTTTTTCAATACTACAACAGCAAGAGGTCAATAAAGGATGAAGTGAAACAGATAGAGGGCAAAAATTGAAGTATTTTGGAAAATGAACAAGATATGGGGTGGGGGTGTGTGGGGTTTCGGCCCAGGGTTGTGTCCTTGAGGACCTTTGCGAAGATCCTCACACCCGTCTTGTTGAGGTGGACGTGGTCATACAGGTGATGTGGCTGGATGTCTCAGTGGTGTGCCAGGTGGACGTTGGGGAGGAGGGCACATCTTCGGGACACTTCTGCGTTGATGGCCTGGATGATGTGCAGGGGCACGTCTGTGCGGGGCAGCAGTGTGGAGATGGTGATTTTGGCAGTTGGGAATTCCTCTGTGGCTTTCGTTGCCACCTGTCTCAGGGCTGAGGCCACATCGCCCCTGCGGGCACTCAGGTTGTTAGTGCCAGTGTGGATGAGGATGTGTTTGACCTGGCACAGCCTCCTCTTGGAGAGCAGCTCCAGGGCTCTCTGTGCTGTCGGGCACCAAAGCTTTTTCACTTTTCACCCAGGGAAGAGGCGCCTCTCATCCAGGAACTTCCCATTGGAGTCGCTCAGAATGACCACCTCTGTGTTGACCTGCCACTCCGGGTTTGCGTCGGGAGTGGTGGGGGCAGCGGGTGTGTTTTGGGGGAGTGGCGTTTCAGGGGTTTGTGTATTAGTGGCAGGTCTGGTGATAGTGGGGGTGTCAGGAGTGGTGGGGAGTGTGGGTGGATCAGTGGGTGCATCAGTGTTGGAGGTGTCAGGGGTTGGAGGTGTTGTGGGGTCAGTGCAGTGCAGTCTCTGTGCTCCAGTGATGTGTAGCTCCTCTCTTAGCTCCTCCAGCTGGCTCTGCAGGCTCCTTAGCTGGCTGTGCTGGGGTGTCCTGGTCAGCTCCTCCCTCGCTCTGCGCAGCTCCGTCCTCAGGGTTTGGCTCTGCTCCTCCAGGTCTCTCACTGCTGCTCTCAGCTCATGGATCTCAGCCTTGTGCTGCATCTTTAGTCTGTGCATCTCATCCCGGAGCTGATCGCACAAGGAGGTCTGGGCCAGGGTGCTCAGGATCTGCTCCCTGAACTCCGCAAACTCCAGCTCCAGCACTGATAGGCATTCCTTTAGTGTTTTAATGTTGCTGGAGAGTTTGGGTAGACAGGGGGGCAGTCTGTGGGAGATGGGGCACTGTCTGGCTCCGTGTGGCTGGGGGCAGACTGCAGGGTGGCTGGCTCTGGCACGTTTCTCTACCTCAGTCTGCTGCTTTGAGGTGTGGAAGCCGAGAGATAATTGGTCCAGGCTACTCTCGCTGCCCTGCACCATGATGGTCCCGTTGTGGTATACATTAAAAGTGAGCATCACACTGTCTGTGTCTTTCTCTACCAGCACTGAGATCTGCCTGCCTCTGCTAATGCCCCTCTTGTTGTTATTGGGGTATGTCTGGCACAGGGTTTTGTGAAAGGCGCTGTAGAACAGTAGATTGTTCTTGACCCTGTTTTCTCCATTACCGGTGTAGTCTAGGATGAGGGTCTCAGGAGATGCTCTCATCACAGCTTGTTTGTAGTCCTTCTTAGCCTGTGCAGAGCGAATGTCTTCAGGGTATCGGATTTCAAAAGGCAGCTCTGCAGTCAGACTGCTGTTCGATAGATTTGTATCAGTCTCAGTGGCAGTTGGGCTCTCTCCTACTGTCACTCTATTCAAATCGGAGCTCTGCATTTTCATTGGCTGAGTCAACTACTGAGAATGCTTATTTATTTTATTAATATATATTGTTTTGTTTAATAATTTGTCTCTATAGGTGAAAGGTCTTACCTCCAATTCTTGTCTTCAGCTTTTCTTTTCTCACTTTTCTTCCAGAACTGTCTCTCTGCTTTCTTCTTTTTGTGTTTTTCTTAAAATTATTATTTTTTGAATACTTTTTCTTCTGAATTTCTATTCCATGTCTTCTGTGTATGTTTATAGTGCTATATATTCATTTGTAAATGACAAATTAAATCTGCTTATGTATAAAAACAAATGTTTTTAGGAGCTCATATTCCTCTCTCTCTCTCTCTATTTCTCTCTCTCCCTCTCAATTCAATTCATTTGTATTGTCAAAGCAATTGGACATACATACATATACATATATATATATACACACACATACATACATATATACATATACACGGAAAATGAATAATAGAATTATGAATCATGTAATCAAGTACAGAAAAAGAAAATGTAATAAAATGTGATCTTTAATCTTTAATCTTTAATATCTTTAATACATACAAATAAAGAAAATAGGTTTACTATTTCCAGATTCCTTTTTTGAAATACAACGACATGCATTACAAACGAGTATTTACATTATATTTACAGCCGGTGCTCGTGTGTCACTGTGTCCCTCAGGCTGTGGTAGGCGCTGACATATTGGGCAGCCAGGGTGGCTGTGTGTCCCTCCCCCAGGAGGACTGAGTGTTTTTCTTTTTTCTCAGTTTTGTCACAGGTTGGGTGGGCATCCATTATGTTGTTACAGAATGTGTCCCTTATTTTGGGCTAAAGTTTTCCGTGGAGGGGAACGTGGATCAGTTTGTACCATTTTTGGGAGGATCTGCCTTGTTGGGGCGGAGCTGTGATCCAGGTGAACAGCAGATCGGGCATAGGTGGGCATGTGGGCAGAGGAGTAGGAAGGCCGGTCAAGCAAATAAGCTAGCTAAGGTACGCAGCAGCAGCAAGCAGCCCCCCCATCCAGACAGCCAGCCAGTCTGGCTGGGAGTGACTGAGTGGTTGACAGACGGCAAGCAACGGAATGTACGTGCTCTGTGATGTCATAGCAGTCAGCTGAGAGAGGCTCGTGATGTCATGGCTGAGCTGGCTGGCTGGCTGGCTCTGTGTGTGTGTGTGTTTGTGTGTGTGTCTGTTTGTCTGTCTGTCTCTCTCTCTCTCTCTCTCCCTCTCAATTCATTTGTATTGTCAAAGCAATTGGACATACATACATTCATACATATATATATATATATATATACATACATACATACATGCTAGAAAGTCATTACTATGTTATCTTAAAGGCTAACTAAGCAGAACATATATCATTATAGAACAGAGTTCATAGGTCTACACATGGTATTAGGGAACAGGCACATAGGTCATTCTGTTTGACATTGTCCTGACCTTCTAGCTTGACCTTATCTTTCTTAAGTATACAAGAAAGAAAAACAGTTGTGAGAAAAGAATTTCTAACTTTCCTTCCACACATACATACATACAAACCAGAGGCATGCAAAAAAATATAAAGAGGAAGAAAATGTTGTATAGCACATACAAAAGGGATGGTGATGAAACAAAATACATAGAATATGTTGAGCTGCAAAGAGATCTTAAGAAAGGGATCAGGAAAGCAAAGAGGGAAATAGAAAGAAACATAGCTCTTGGAGCTACAACCAATGCAATGAGCTTTTTTCAAAATTACAACAGCAAGCGGTCAATTAAGGAGGAGGTGAAACAGATAAAGGGCAAAAATGGAGGTATCTTGGAAAACGAACAAGATGTGGCAAATATTCTAAATGAGTATTTCACAGAGGTTTTTACAAAAGAAAAAACAGATGACATGCCACAGGTTGACAATCAGTCCAGTCAAACCCTAAGAGAGATGAGGATAAATGAGGAGGAGGTACTAAAGGGACTAGCAGAATTAAAATCAAACAAATCACCTGGGCCAGATGGGATATTTCCAACAGTACTTAAAGAAATGAGGGAAATTATGTATAGGCCGCTAACTCGATTATTCCAAATGACACTTAGAACAGGGAATGTTCCCACTGACTGGAAGACAGCAAATTTCATACCAATCCACAAGAAAGTGGAGAAAATAGAGGAGCATCTCAATGAAAACCATATTCTTGGAGATAGTCAACATGGGTTTAGACGAGGCAGATCATGTCTTACTAACTTAATAAATTTTTTTGAACATGCAACTGCAGCTGTAGATCACGTGAAAGCATATGATATGATATACTTAGATTTCCAAAAAGCTTTTGATAAGGTTCCACACCAAAGACTGATCCTCAAATTGGAAGCTGTAGGCATTCAGGGTCATGTAAGTAGATGGATTATGAACTGGTTGATGTATAGGAAACAGATTAGAGGAGTCACTTCTAACTGGAGTGAGGTTGTTAGTGGAGTTCCACAGGGATCAGTACTAGGGCCTTTGCTTTTTCTAATCTATATTAATGATCTGGACTCTGGGATACTTAGCAACCTTGTCAAATTTGCAGATGATACTAAAATAGGTGGCTTAGCAGATACAATCTTGGCAGCACATGCTATTCAGAGGAACTTAGATAAATTCAGTTGTGGGCTGACACCTGGCAAATGAAATTCAATGTGGACAAGTGCAAGGTAATACATGCAGGACACAAAAATGTCCACTATAATTACACTATGGGAGGTACAGATCTAGATGAAGTAATGCATGAGAAAGACCTAGGAATCTATGTGGATTCACTTTCTCCATCCAAACAATGTGGGGAAGCAATACAAAAGGCATACAGAATGCTAGGGTATATCGTCAAAAGTGTAGAATTTAAAACAAGGGAAGTAATGTTAAGACTGTACAATGCGCTAGACCTCATCTGGAATACTGTGTACAGTTCTGGGCACCACACTTCAAGAAGGATATTGCTGCTTTAGAGGCAGTTCAGAGGAGAGCAACCAGACTTATTCCAGGTCTGAAGGGAAAGTCCTACTCGGAGAGACTGAGGGAACTGAACCTTTTCACCCTGGAACAGAGGAGATTACGTGGGGACTTGATCCAAGTCTTCAAAATCATGAAAGGTTCCTCAAACCAGAGGAGCTTTTCCAGATCAGCAGGGACACACGAACCAGGGGACACAAATGGAAATTGGGCTTCAAGGCATTCAAGATGGAAAGTGGTAGAAGCTGAAAGTTTGGGAACATTTAAAAATAGACTGGATAGGATCCATGGATCACTTAGATATTAATGGACACCAAACGAGCATGATGGGTCGAATGGCCTCCTCTCGTTTGTAAACTTACTTATGTTCTTATGTTCTTATGTTCTTATGAATGTTCCCTAAGCATGTTTCAAATGTTCCCTAATTTATGTTACAAATGTGCCTTAGCACCTCTCTCTCTCTCTCTCTCTCTCTCTCTCTGTAGATGCATCATAGGGAACATATGTAACAATCTCTCTTTTTGTTTACCAAAAATGAGAGTGAACGTATTTCAAGTGGGTGTTGCCTTGGTTGGAAACGTTTTAAGATTATTTACGAAGTGTAAAGTGGATTTGTCTCAGTTCTCCGTAGTTTTCAATGTATGTGCCATTCAGTAGCGTTCATGTTACAGATGTGCCCTATGCAGTGGTAGGGTCAATAAAATGTCAGTAAAACTTTATTTTAGCAATTATGGAGGGGAAGAACTGCAAATAGAGGGTCCCCACTAATTATCTAACTTACCAACAACGTTTCAAATTAGGTCTTGCGAAGCTGCCAAATAATGCTGTATAATCGTATGTGTCTTCATACACCGGCTGCTATAGTCTGATAGCTTTGATTATATATATATATTTTCTCGTGAACCACAAATGCTATTTGCTTGATTTTTACAGAGTATGTTATAAATACCATTCTTATGAAGCCTGACAAATTGTATGATTATGAATATTTTCAAATCATTTGTTTGTTTTTCCTAACATGTTACAAATGTTCCCTATGTGAAAGATGCATTATATCTTAATAACGTCTAAACAATTAAAGATATACAGATTATTATTTTCGGTAAAGTTATAACACATTGCTATTAACTATGTGTGTCAGTAAAAGTTTAAAAAATCCTAACAATTTTTTATTGATCCTGCAAAATAAGTGTTTAGGGAACATTTGTAACATAGTTAGGGTTAGCCACTGGGTAAGGGTTACATCTTCAGCAGTAAGTTTATTCATGTTAATTATTCTCATCAATGTTAAAGAACAATAAGTTCTATCATGTGTGTCGATAAAATGCTGATATTCCATAACGTTTGCTTGTGTATTCTGCAAAACACATATTTAGGGAACATTTGTAACATTAGGGTTACGATTTGCCATAGACGCGGAATGAGTTTGATTGTGATGTTAAATGGGGTTTAAAGACGCAGTCGCCTCGGTGCTGACTACTATTGCTGTGTTTCTCCACTTCTACTCCATGCTTGGGAACGCCCACATCCAGTGACGTCAAAACCGGTGGAAAAGCGGGCCGGTTCAAAAAAGATCAGCTGGATCCCAGGCCGAGCAGCAGCTCTGGCTCCAGCACCGGCACCATGTCGCTGGAAAAGCGCTAAGTGAGCTCACAGTGAGCTCAGTGTAATGTCTGCTCTGGTGAGCTCACAGTGTGACCTAGTCGTGAGTTCACGTCTTCACTGGGTAGTCCTTGACAACTTAATTGACTCAATTCTTGGGCTTAATTGGTCAAAATGACCATTGCAAATCGATTCTGAAAAGCAGAAGTCAGGCCAGCAACACACAGACACAGCCCGGTAAGCTGTACAACCTTAATTAAACATACAGATGGGCTCCAAACAGCACAGAGGAATTTAACAAAGCAATCAGTTCTACAGAAATAACCAACATCATCAACTCTTTCCTCAGCTCACAGTATCAGCCTGACATCTCAGGACTAAATCTGGCCATAAATGATATCAATCAAATATTTAAAATTGCAGCCACAATGGCAAATCTTAAAAAGACAAAGAAAAAGATAAACCAGAATCACACACACACACACAGACATGGTTTGATGATGAGTGTAAATCAATACGAACAAATTTAAGGCACCTATCCAATCAAAAACATCCAGTTCTGGGAAATGTGGAACAATTTAAATTCAACAAAACAACAAGAATTGGCAATACAAAATGGAACCATTTGGAAAAAATACTTTGAAAAGCTTTATAAAGATATCCAACAAAATGATCTGACACACAAACAAATTGAACCCAGGGAAAAACTGAAATTACTCGAACAATCAATTAAAAATAATCAAAACCCAACTGATGCTCCAATCACCCTACAGGAAATATCTAAAAAGCTCCAGGCACTTCCACCCAGAAAAGCCTGCATCCCGGACAGCATCAGCACTGAGATGCTCAAACACAGCAGCGCACAACTGCAGGAGGCTGAGCTTAAATTGTTCAACATGGTCCTCAGCACCCCTGACTTTAACCTGGCAGTGAAGGCACTCAAAGACAAAACAAGAAGAGCTTTCTACACAATCAGAAGAAGAACACACCAAACCACGCATGCAGGGCAGAATAAGGCCGCTACCCAACTCTCATTAATATAAAGAAAAGAGCACTGCAATTCTGGTGCACCTGAAGAAAAGTGAGTCAGACTCACTGCAGTACAAGGTCCTCCAAACCCAAGAGTTCAGCCCTGAAAAGAGTCCCCTGAGTCAGCTGGCCCTGAAGCTCACGGCACTGACCCCCGCTAATACTGCGAACAGAGACCAGCTTCAGGTCAGCACTGCTTACCTGCCCCCAATTAGAGTCAACCAAATCATAAAGATAATCAAAACCTCCTATCTGGAACATTGGAACAATGAAACCAAATTCCCAAAGTAAACTGGATTGCTATCGGGCCCTAAACAGAGAAAACACCCTGACAGAGTATCTCTTCACTGTCAGAGATACGAAGCAGAGACGCATCCTGACCAAGTACAGGCTCAGTGACCACAGCCTGGCCATAGAGACAGGCCGACACAGGCAGAGCTGGCTGCCCAGAGAGGAGCGGCGCTGTGGTCACTGCGAGACAGGAGAGGTCCAGACAGAGATGCACTTCCTCCTCCACTGCAATAAATATGCCAAAATAAGGGACACATTCTTTAATAAATTCATAAATATTGTAAAATCATTTTCTGAATTGATACATGAAAAACAAATAGCTATCCTCCTGGGGGAGGGACACACTGCCCCCCTGGCCGCCCAATATGTAGCCGCCTGCCACAGCCTGAGGGGCTCACTGTGAAAACATACAGGAGCACCAGCTGTAAACTTGTTAAGTATAAATAAAGTAAATGTACATGTCTATTAAGATTTTATTTATACATTATTTTTCTTACCTTTTATTATTTTTCAATTTATGTATATAATATTAACTGCTTTGGCAACACTACGAAACTGTTTGTCATGCTAATAAAGCACCCTTGAATTGAATTGAATTGAATTGAGAGAGAGAGAGAGAGATTGTGTGAACAGAGCACTGCTGTAATACAGCATGAAAAGAGCCGGTGCAGTGAAGCGATGATTACAATAATGATTATTAAAAGAGTTATATATGATATGAATGATTTAATTGAGGTTATAATGGACAAGTCAAAAGGTTAAAATGTTTGGCTCTATGTAGGTTTCGAGCCGCGCTGTTTGGGGGCCCAGTGCTGCTCCGACGCCGCCGCTCTGATGCTCTGGGCGTTTAACCCGCAGCGCAACCGGAGCAGCACCGTAAAACAACTAGAAGACAGATCTTATAAAGTGTTATTTAGTTGTACATATACTGCACAGCACAAGAAACATTGGGAAAACAAGACAGCTATATGAGTGACATGTAATGTTATATGTACCTTGGATATTTTAGACGTTTTATTAAAGCACTGTCCTGTGCTACTGAAATATCATCAACTATTACAATTTGAAAGCTCCCCAAATCCTTTCAGATGCCTCTCCTAATGAAATGTGTGGAATTCAGATCGGGAATATTTGCCCGTTTGTGATCCATTCGCTTGTTCTACGTGCACATGCTATACAAATGAAAAGAATAGAAACCTATTGTGAATCCAAGGTTGTCTATTAGTGAGTAAGATGTTCATTAGATTCACATTTGAGTTGTATTTCATGTCAGGATGTGAGCGCAGTTGTGAAGGATTCAGAAATCAGTTCTTGGAATCGTATCCTAAACTGAGTGAGGGGCTGGAATTGAACTCATGAAGATTTCAGGATCTTGGATGTTATTCCTTGCCCTGATGAGGGGTACTCATGAAATATTGAAGGGACCCAGAAATCCACATTGGCTCTGCCATGATCTATGTAAGGCCACTACAAAGAGATCTTAATATGGATAAGGTACGAGCTTATTGTTTTTTGTTTTCATGTGTTTCCTAGTGCCAGTACATGATTATTCACCAGTCTTCTGTGCTGGGTTTTGAGGGTTTCACATGAAGCTGTATTGTAACATTTTTTTTGCTGTGAATCATGTGACTGCTGCAGTGCATGTTTTAGGTTCCTGTACTGTCCTTATCAACTGGGCCCCTGATGACGTGCCTCTTGTGACGGAGAGAGAATCACAGTGATGGCTGTAGCAGCGGGTATACAGTACTACATGATCTATTTTTAAAGTCTTACTTGTAGCAAAATGTATAAATGTGTTTAGTTGGTTACAGGAAATATGCATTCTAATTTAGTCTTACCAAAATAAATGTAATGCTCTCATTAAATGATTTCAAAATGAAGAAAAGCTGATTGGCTGCGATTTGATTTAATATCGTTTAAACTGTGATTATATGGTGTAGAACCGTGTGGGAAATAAGTGGAGAAATCATGGAGATAAAGCAAATAGAACTTTAATCGAGCCGCTCGGAAGCCCCACGTCAGGAATAATTCCTTCAGTGAGACTTAATGTTTACCAACATGAGTGCAGCTTTATAGGAAAATGACGTAACATCTTATGGCCGTTCATCCAATCAGAAGATACAGGTCCGGGTCCGTTTTATGATCTGTCCTCCCGTGAAGAGGTGATGGATCCAAAGCAGATGTCCGTCTTTGATGTGCACTAGGAAGATGCGATCCCACGGTCGTCATTTACCTAGTGTCAATCGCTCGTTAACAGAAACAATTCCTGCCTATCTGGAGAAACGATTAAGTCATAAACAAATTCTCAGCAGACATCTGTAGGCTATTTCGGCACTGTGTGATCTTTCATTACTGACAGGAGTTTCTAACAAACCAACCTTGTTGACCCTTTACTTGTGCTGCTAAATCTAATCTGCTCAGTCTGTATACAAACTACTTCTAATGCTAGTATTAATATAAAACATTATATAGTTATCACAAAACACTTTCTTCAACTTCCTATACAGAGTCTTCATTCTCTGCTGTTTGGCAATAGAGCAAAGCAGAAAGAAGCCAAAAAGTTATGTTTGTCAGTTACAAGCAAATCCCCTTAGGGGTTAGGAAGATTTGACGCTGCGTTTTCAGCTCCTTCATCCCAACCCTTCCCCGTGGGGTGTATATGTGTGTACGGCGAGTGTAAGGGTGTCCCTGCTGTCTGGGAGAGCGATAAGTGTGTGTCCCTAAATGTGAATGTACAGAATGTCCTGAAGGTGTCTCATGGAGCAGAGTGACCTTTGTAATAGTATCTTTCCAATGCATCCTTTGGTTTTCCTTGAGTCATGAGGTTTATTGCCTTTGATACTAAATCCATTTGTCCTCAGTCACATGGAGCCTCCAGAACCAAGGGGATAGAATAAGATTTGTGTCAATGGGTGTGTGAGTTTTGCTCCTCCCGAGTGAGGGACGGTGTCGTTTAGTAGAAATTTAGAGAAAGTCTGCCAACGAGGGTGTTTTAATTGCAGCTGTAACCATAGTAGATACATTATGAGGTTTACAAAGTTGTTGAGATGCTCTTTGAACAGTGTATTTAAGACATAAAAAATAAACATACAGACATAGCAGAATAGTAACTACCGATATCAATCCATGTAACACAATCATACCCAGATTACCAAAGGTATCAGCAAGCCATCCCCAGAGGGTTTTTCCTCCGGAGGACTGGTGTATCTTTGTAGTTGCTTTGATTATTCTGATCCATCTTCGGTCTAAAGTACCATTCTCCTGTGATGCCTAAGGCATAATCATAGGCATACCGTACATTAGAGGCAACTCTAAGTTGTGAATAATCAGAAAATCCTGGAATTGGAATGGGGATCATTGGAACCCCTTTCTTAGTGTCGTGTGGAATGTGGGAACAAACCCAACATTTTGTTTTATTAAGGGCATTTTCATAGGTGCGTGTCATTTGGATACATTTGTTATCTGTCCATGATTCAACTAAGGACATACTCATAATTTTTGATTACTTCTCCTGCTGTTGTTATAAACCCTCTACGTTCCCAGGTTGCCATATAGTCGTGTACTACTCCAAATGCATAGTGACTGTCAGTGAAAATGTTAACTTTAATGTCTTTCGCTATTTTTAATGACTCAGTCAGCGCCACGAGTTCTGCCACTTGGGCTGAACAGTGTCCTGGCAGGGATCCTGTTTTTACGACGGTGCTATCATCCAATACCACCGCCCACCCAGTGTGGGGAATTCCATCTTTTATTTTCCTGGATCCATCAACATATAGTTCCAAGTCAGGGTCTGTGAGGGGGTTTTCTAGGAAGCGACTGTGGTCCTCCTGGAGAACCAGCTCAGAGCATGTATGCTCTTCTCCCTCCCCTAACATCCCATCTGCTGGGTTTACTCGTGTGTCTTTTATTATTTGTATGGATTTATCTCTGGGGAGCAAAACAGCTTCCCATCTAGCTCGTCTACTATCGGAGACTGAACGCAATTTGCCGGTGTGTAATAATTCAACTAACGTGTGTCCTGTGTGCAGAATCAACTGTGTGTTCATTACAATCGAATCGCATGCCTGCACTGCCCAAGAGGCGCAGTCTACTGCTGCCATACAGCGATGCATGCCTGCTGCTACCGTAGGTTGCTTTGTGGAGTAATAGGCGACGGGACGTGTCGGAACTGCTGTATAATAGATCCCATCTTGGGAACAGTAGAGGTGAAATGGTTTAGTATGATCTGGTAACCCGAGGGCGGGGGCATTGCTGAGAGCCTGTTTTATTACACGATAGGCTATTTCCTGTTCATGTCCCCAGTCTATGGGGTCCAAGGGAGCCGGGCTCCCTTTGATTAACGCCTGTATCGGACCTGTGGCTTGTGTGAAATTAGGGATGAAAGTGCGGCAATCATTAAGGAGCCCCATAACTTTACGCACAGCCCTAACATTATGTGGTTTTGGCATATTTAGAATGGCTTCTTGCCTATTATGCGTCATAGATTTTTGTCCTTGTGAAATGTTGTGTCCGAGATATTGAACCTTAGTTAAGCCTATTTGTGCTTTCTTAGGGCTTGCTTTAAATCCTGCCTTTTGTAAGACACCGAGGACTCATCAGGAGACGCAATCAAAAGATCATCCACGTACTGGATGATTAAACTATTCCAGGGTGTCAGATCCATTCCTTCTAAGGTCTTGGCCATTGCCTGGTGAAAGAGTGTCGGACTGTTGTGAAATCCCTGTGGCACTCTAGTCCATGTGTACTGTTTGTCACATACAGTAAACGCAAATTTATCTTGGGAATCAGAGTGGAGTGGCAGGCTCCAAAATCCATTGCTAATATCCAGGATGGTAAAAATAGAGTGTTCAGGTTTCAAATCATTTAATATAGTGTTGGGATTGGCTACAATCGGGTGTAACCGGGGTGTAACGTTATTCAATTGTGTGTAATCAATTGTGAGTCACCATGAGCCGTCTGGTTTTGCCACTGGCCAGATTGGAGAATTAGTGGTTGAATGCGTTTCACGTATTATTCCTTCATTTTGCAATGTTTGAATAATTGTCTGAACTGCTGTAAAAGCTTCTGGTTTAATAGGATACTGTTTATGTGCTTTGTGTACTGGACCTGGGATTACTATAGGTTCAATTTGTGCCAGACCACAATCTAGTTTATGTGTTGCCCAAACATCAGGAAATTCCTGACATACGTGTCCAAGTGGTGTGTCTGGCCATATATGAGGTGTTGACGGTGTGAGTGAGATACTAGCACAATTTGTTGCGTATCTTTGTGTATTCTTTTTATTCCCGTGTGTATTGGTCCATATTATGCAATTATTATTAGCATCCACTAGTGCGCCGGCTTCTCTAAGGATATCTATACCTAATATTGTCCCCTTTTATACAGGTAACGAGCTGAGATTAGGAGCACTCCCTTTAAGAGAGTGCTCCTAATCTCAGCTCATTACCTGTATAAAAGACACCTGTCCACAGAAGCAATCAATCAATCAGATTCCAAACTCTCCACCATGGCCAAAGAGCTGTCCAAGGATGTCAGGGACAAGATTGTAGACCTACACAAGGCTGGAATGGGCTACAAGACCATCACCAAGCAGCTTGGTGAGAAGGTGACAACAGTTGGTGCGATTATTCGCAAATGGAAGAAACACAAAATAACTGTCAGTCTCCCTCGGTCTGGAGCTCCATGCAAGATCTCACCTCGTGGAGTTTCAGTGATCATGAGAACGGTGAGGAATCAGCCCAGAACTACACGGGAGGATCTTGTTAATGATCTCAAGGCAGCTGGGACCATAGTCACCAAGAAAACAATTGGTAACACACTATGCCGTGAAGGACTGAAATCCTGCAGCGCCTGCAAGGTCCCCCTGCTCAAGAAAGCACATGTAGAGGCCCGTCTGAAGTTTGCCAATGAACATCTGAATGATTCAGAGGAGAACTGGGTGAAAGTGTTGTGGTCAGATGAGATCAAAATCGAGCTCTTTGGCATCAACTCAACTCGCCGTGTTTGGAGGAGGAGGAATGCTGCCTATGACCCCAAGAACACCATCCCCACCGTCAAACATGGAGGTGGAAACATTATGCTTTGGGGGTGTTTTTCTGCTAAGGGGACAGGACAACTGCACCACATCAAAGGAACGATTGACGGGGCCATGTAGCGTCAAATCTTGGGTGAGAACCTCCTTCCCTCAGCCAGGGCATTGAAAATGGGTCATGGATGGGTAATCCAGCATGACAATGACCCAAAACACACAACCAAGGCAACAAAGGAGTGGCTCAAGAAGAAGCACATTAAGGTCCTGGAGTGGCCTAGCCAGTCTCCAGACCTTAATCCCATAGAAAATCTGTGGAGGGAGCTGAAGGTTCGAGTTGCCAAACGTCAGCCTCGAAACCTTAATGACTTGGAGAGGATCTGCAAAGAGGAGTGGGACCAAATCCCTCCTGAGATGTGTGCAAACCTGGTGGCCAACTACAAGAAACGTCTGACCTCTGTGATTGCCAACAAGGGTTTTGCCACCAAGTACTAAGTCGAAGGGGTCAAATACTTATTTCCCTCATTTACATGCAAATCAATGTATAACTTTTTTGAAATGCGTTTTTCTTGATTTTTTTGTTGTTATTCTGTCTCTCACTGTTAAAATACACCTACCATTACAATTATAGACTGATCATTTCTTTGTGAGTGGGCAAACATACTAAATCAGCAGGGGATCAAATACTTTTTTCCCTCACTGTATATATATATATGTGATTTGATGTGTATTCTTATTTGATTTCCTCCCTCCTCAGGAATCACTGATAAAACATTGTTATTTGAAGGAGAACCTGACCACTTAATTCCCTCCATATCGGAAGTCCTGCAATGATCCATGTGCTGCTTGGAGGTGCACCAGAAACGGCCAGTCTTGATATTTATGATTGTCCAGATATTGATGTCCGTGAAACAATCAAATTAGTAAGTATTTCAATGGTTGAAACTTGTGTTTGCTCTGTATTCTAAGTTTCTGTGCCTTAGGGAACCTTTGTGACATACTAAAAGGACATACTGGTAAGATGTTGGGCACTTTTCAAACAACAAAAATGGCATTTGGTTAGTTATAAGGGACATTTATACCAGTCTGTGCAAATATCTATGCATATTCCAATGTTTGCTGCAGGACTTACAGATTGAGTGAGGGGGTCAATATGTTTGATTCAGAACTAACCACTGCTTCTTCAATTTTGTTTTAAACATAATTTAAAAGAAAAGTGGGCTATACATTGGTCTTGATAAAAGGAGCAGTGGTCCCTGAAGCAATTATTTTAGTTTTTTGGTCACAATTCCTAAAACCCATTTTCTGTAAAATATGTTATCAACTTGCATTAATATATTATCCAAAGTACAATCATACTAATCATGAAGATGTTCGTATTATTATATTCTAAGGGTTCTAGTCTATTGTGTATTGTGTTTATTATTAGGCCCTTCTCTTATGTTTTACAGTTGTTATTATTATTCCATACAATACAGGGATTAAATTAAGTATTTTAACCACAAACTTGAAGACAAAGTCTTTGAGGAAAGCAGGGCCCTGTTCGTTCCAAGGGTCAAGTTTCTTAAGACTCAAATAGCTATTTAAATGACTTTCGTATTCAGTCGACTTAGTCAATTGTCCAGCTGGATGGCTGGGCACAGGCGGGCAGCGCAGTCTGTAAAGTTCTTTATTTAATAAAGTCCTTTAAAAGAATTCTTCCTAAAGCTCAATCTCCTTCTCCCAGTTTAACCCTTCTGTTGCTGGCAAAGACTTAGTTGGTTTCTGGTTCCGGTTCTGGCAACAGAGATACAAGTTGAGCTGTGGCAGCGAGTTACTGGTTTAGGTGAGAGAGAGAGAGAGATGCCGTGCATCTTATTTCCCTTATTATTTCCCTTATTACTTATTTCCCTCATTAACATGCAAATCAATTCATAACTTTTTTGAAATGCGTTTTTCTGGATTTTCTTGTTGTTATTCTGTCTCTCACTGCTAAAATACACCTACCATTAAAATTATAGACTGATCATTTCTTTGTCAGTGGGCAAATGTACAAAATCAGCAGGGGATCAAATACTTTTTTCCCTCACTGTATGTATGTATGTATGTATGTATGTATGTATGTATGTAAGTGTGTGTGTGTCTGTCTCTGTGTGAAAGTGTGTGTGTGTGTCTGTCTGTGAAAGTGATTGTGTGTGAAAGTGTGTCTGTCTGTCTGTCTGTCTGTGAAAGTGTGTGTGTGTGTGTGTGTGTGTGTGTGCGTGTGTCTGTCTGTGAAAGTGTGTGTTTGTGTGTGTATGGGTGTGACAGTGTGTATGAGTGTCTGTCATGTAACTCGCACATCTGTGAGGGCACCATTTTTGCAGAAAGAGATGTACACATTTTGGAGCAACATATGCTGCCATCCAGACATTGTCTTTTCCAGGGACGTACCTGCATTTTTCAGCAGGATAACGCCAAACCACATTCTGCCCAGATTTCAAGCGCATGGTTGCATAGGCAGAGAGTGCGGGTGCTAGCATGGCCTGCCTGCAGTCCTGACCTGTCTCCGAATTGAGAATGTGTGGCGCACTATGAAGTGCAAATTAAGACAACAAAGGCCCTGTGCTGTTGCGCAGCTGAGGAAATGCATAATGGATGAATGGGGGAAAATCCCGCTTGCTAAACTTAACCAAGTGGTGTCTTCAGTGCCCAAGTGCTTAATAAGTGTTATTAAAAGAAAAGGTGATGTTACATAGTGGTAAACAGTCGACTGTCCCAACTTTCTTGGTTTCTTTTCACTGCTAATGAGATGCTGTAGAGTGAGTTAGTTATATTGCTTTCAGGAGCTCTAATCGTATTGATGAGTTCATGCAGCATTTGTAATTGAATTTCAAAAAGAAATCTTTGCTGTCTGGCCTGTGTGTATGAGATGTACTCTGTCAATCTTTGGCTAACAACTGAAACATTGGTAGAACAGAAATGGCAACATAAAAAAGAAAAGTACATTTTAAAAGAGCACATTAAATAGGATGAATATACAGTTTTTTACAATCACTTTGTCACTCATTTCAGAACCTTGATGTCATTTTTCAAAACTCTAGACACAAAACTCAAAACGGTCATCACTTGTAACACAGGCTGTCCAATGTTCAAAACATTGCATTGTGCATTCATATCTTTAAAGAAACCTAGCACTTGCAGACTTGTTGGTTCAAATAACTAATTTATCATGAAATACCATAGTAACATAGTAACACAGAAGATACCGATAGTTTCACTGTGTAGTTGTTCGTACAATCATTAAATATTGTAGTACAAAATATGTGATACATGTTTCATTATGGTACTACACATAAATACATCACTGTAAAAGGACTAGTAGAGAGAATACTACAGACACAGTGGAATCATTGAACAAAATCTGAAATGTATTGATGCAATACAATCAAATCACACCATAGGTTTCTTTGAATCCATGCAACAATAATTAGCTACAAAAACGAACAAAACTACAGTAAAATGTCAACTGCAGTGTTCCTCACCTGGCTTAGTGTAAAAAGCAAAACAAAGGATTGATTACTGTACTTCTAAATTTCCATCAGCCCTGTGTTCAGGTTCAGGTTCTCACAACCATTTTTCACAAGAGGCATTTTGAAACTGAACATACCTGAACATACTCAGTCATCAGCTGCTTCACTCTGTCTGCATTTCTTTCAAAAGGCACACTATACTCTGTGCTACACATTGGTATGCAGTATACAGTCATTTGACAATTGAGAGTAGCCTAATGTTTAGTGCATGCTGAAGACTTGCCGCTTCTCAGTACGGACATTTCTGATGATTGAGGCCACAGTTGATCCTGAGTTGATTCTGAGGTTTGATTGAATCATTGTAGCTGCCTCAGTCATGGTCATGCCATGATTTACAACATGTTCTACAACTATTTCTCGGATTTCACTGGACACTATTTGCTGTTGCTGCCGCTGTCTGGTCCGTGGCCTTGTCCTCTACCACGTTCCCCCAACACCTCTCAAATGAGGCCCATGGCTGCCTCTCTGGTGAGGCCTAAGCCCTCCTCTATGACGAGGCCCACGACCACCTCTCAGAAGGGGTGCATGTCCCCTTCCATTCCTTTGACCACCACGTCTTCCTCCTCCCACTGCTTGACCTCTATTGTGACCTGGATCACCTGCCGGCTCCATGTTATCACTGTGTTGCTGGGGTGGATAGCACTCATTTCACTCGATACTCGTACCACAATGTGAAATCAATCATCAATAACCAGTTGGCAGTATTGGAAAAGCAATTACAAGGGCCTGCATACATACAGTAATGTCAAATCTGATGTGGAAGAACAATCATCTTCAACCAGGTTGGAGCGTTAGTTGCAATGCCTTTAATACACGCAGCGTGGAGAGGAACAGTGACTCAAGAAGATCCCAAAGTCGCTCTGCCTTCATTTTAACAGTCAGAGCTTTTATACACAAAAATCAAAGAGCTGGTTATAATCAGAAAGTCATTACTATGTTATCTTAAAAGTTAGCTAAGCAGAATTTATATCATTATAGGACAGAGTTCATAGATCAACACATGGATTAGGGAGCAGGCACTTCAATCATACTGTTTGACATTGTCTCCAAGATTCTCATCGTAAATAACAAGCAGAAATCAAACTACCTTCTGGCCTGACCTTCTAGCTTGACCTTATCTTTCTTAAGTATACAAGAGAGAAAAACAGGTATTAGAGAAAGAATTTCTAACTTTCCTTCCACACTGAAAACATGGTGTGGAAAAGTGCTACATGATGATGAATGATGATGAAATATTACATCCATAGATAATGTAGTCCAACTGGTTCATGCTCCTCGGTTATTGGTGTCAATGGATCTCATTATCCTGAAACTTTCATGATCGAAACATGGAATACTGTTCGTCAGTTTCCATAAAACTATGAATTAAGAGTAATGCAACAGTCACTTATCATTTTGAGCAGCTGTATCAATTGATAGTTAGATCTTTGTAATGAAATGAATAGACAGTGATCTCAGATGTAATGTGTGAATTGCATTTTGAAATGGTAATACTTTGACGTTAAGTTGTATCATTTTAGTTCAATGAACAAATGATCTGAGGTTGATGTGTATTGTATCCAAGCAATTGAAAAATGTGCATTTTGATCATCGGGTGTGAGTTTTGTGTCTAGAGTTTTGAAAAATGACATCAAGGTTCTGAAATGAGTGCCAAAGTGATTGTAAAAAAGTGTAATATCAGGGGACAGTGGCTATTACTGATCTGGCCTTCCGTGGCCTCTGTATTAATGTAACAGGTCACATTGTATGTGTACACTGATACTTGATAGTATAATATAGTACAAGTAAAAAACATACATAGGTATCATAGAAGTATTTTGCAGAAATGATTAAGGATAGTTATCAAAATGGAGAGGAAATGCTAAATCCAGTCTCCCCAGGCTGAGCTTCTATTGCTACACCTGCTAAGTGGCTGCTGGCCCCACTATATGGATAGAGCCACACCAAGTACAAGAGTCTCCCCATTGCTATTTATATCTCCCTATCCAGTCTTCTATACGTGTCAGGTATACAAGTGTGTGTGTGTGTGTGTGTGTGTGTCTGTCTGTCTGTCTGTCTGTGAAAGTGTGTGTGTGTGTGTGTGTGAAAGTGTGTGTGAGTGTCTGTCTGTCTGTCTGTCATGTAACTTGCACATCTGTTAGGGCACCATTAATGCAGAGATGTACACATATTGTTTATTTTCCATATATATGTATGTATGTATGTATGCATGTCCAATTGCTTTGACAATACAAATGCACTGAATTGAGACAGAGAGAGAGAGAGAGAGAGAGAGAGAGAGAGAGAGAGAGGTGCTAAGGCACATTTGTAACATAAATTAGGGAACATTTGAAACATGCTTAGGGAACATTCATAAGAACATAAGAACATAAGAAAGTTTACAAACGAGAGGAGGCCATTCGACCCATCATGCTCGTTTGGTGTCCATTAATATCTAAGTGATCCATGGATCCTATCCAGTCTATTTTTAAATGTTCCCAAACTTTCAGCTTCTACCACTTTCCATCTTGAATGCCTTGAAGCCCAATTTCCATTTGTTGTCCCCTGGTGCGTGTGTCCCTGCTGATCTGGAAAAGCTCCTCTGGTTTGAGGAACCTTTCATGATTTTGAAGACTTGGATCAAGTCCCCACGTAATCTCCTCTGTTCCAGGGTGAAAAGGTTCAGTTCCCTCAGTCTCTCCGAGTAGGACTTTCCCTTCAGACCTGGAATAAGTCTGGTTGCTCTCCTCTGAACTGTCTCTAAAGCAGCAATATCCTTCTTGAAGTGTGGTGCCCAGAACTGTACACAGTATTCCAGATGAGGTCTAGCGCATTGTACAGTCTTAACATTACTTAAATTCTACACTTTTGACGATATACCCTAGCATTCTGTATGCCTTTTGTATTGCTTCCCCACATTGTTTGGATGGAGAAAGTGAATCCACATAGATTCCTAGGTCTTTCTCATGCATTACTTCATCTAGATCTGTACCTCCCATAGTGTAATTATAGTGGACATTTTTGTTTTACTGCATGTATTACCTTGCACTTGTCCACATTGAATTTCATTTGCCAGGTGTCAGCCCACAACTGAATTTATCTAAGTTCCTCTGAATAGCATGTGCTGCCAAGATTGTATCTGCTAAGCCACCTATTTTAGTATCATCTGCAAATTTGACAAGGTTGCTAAGTATCCCAGAGTCCAGATCATTAATATAGATTAGAAAAAGCAAAGGCCCTAGTACTGATCCCTGTGGAACTCCACTAACAACCTCACTCCAGTTAGAAGTGACTCCTCTAATCTGTTTCCTATACATCAACCAGTTCATAATCCATCTACTTACATGACCCTGAATGCCTACAGCTTCCAATTTGAGGATCAGTCTTTGGTGTGGAACCTTATCAAAAGCTTTTTGGAAATCTAAGTATATCATATCATATGCTTTCACGTGATCTACAGCTGCAGTTGCATGTTCAAAAAAATGTATTAAGTTAGTAAGACATGATCTGCCTCGTCTAAACCCATGTTGACTATCTCCAAGAATATGGTTTTCATTGAGATGCTCCTCTATTTTCTGTCTAATCATTTTTTCCAACATTTTACAGGTGATGCAGGTGAGACTGATTGGTCTGTAATTTCCTGGCTCAGTTTTGTCCCCTTTCTTGTGGATTGGTATGAAATTTGCTGTCTTCCAGTCAGTGGGAACATCCCCTGTTCTAAGTGTCATTTGAAATAATCGAGTTAACGGCCTATACATAATTTCCCTCATTTCTTTAAGTACTGTTTGAAATATCCCATCTGGCCCAGGTGATTTGTTTGATTTTAATTCTGCTAGTCCCTTTAGTACCTCCTCCTCATTTATCCTGATCTCTCTTAGGGTTTGACTGGATTGATTGTCAACCTGTGGCATGTCATCTGTTTTTTCTTTTGTAAAAACCTCTGTGAAATACTCATTTAGAATATTTGCCACATCTTGTTCGTTTTCCAAGATACCTCCATTTTTGCCCTTTATCTGTTTCACCTCCTCCTTAATTGACCGCTTGCTGTTGTAATTTTGAAAAAAGCTCATTGCATTGGTTGTAGCTCCAAGAGCTATGTTTCTTTCTATTTCCCTCTTTGCTTTCCTGATCCCTTTCTTAAGATCTCTTTGCAGCTCAACATATTCTATGTATTTTGTTTCATCACCATCCCTTTTGTATGTGCTATACAACATTTTCTTCCTCTTTATATTTTTTTGCATGCCTCTGGTTTGTATGTATGTATGTATGTATGTATGTATGTATGTATGTGTGGAAGGAAAGTTAGAAATTCTTTTCTCACAACTGTTTTTCTCTCTTGTATACTTAAGAAAGATAAGGTCAAGCTAGAAGGTCAGGAGGCCATAAGGTATTTTGATTTCTCTTTGTTATTTACAATGAGAACCTTGGAGACAATGTCAAACAGAATGACCTACGTGCCTGTTCCCTAATACCATGTATAGACCTATGAACTCTGTTCGATAATGATATATGTTCTGCTTAGTTAGCCTTTAAGATAACATAGTAATGACTTTCTAGCATGTATGTATGTATGTATATATATATATATATATATATATATATATATATATATATATGTATGAATGTATGTATGTCCAATTGCTTTTGACAATACAAATGAATTGAGAGGGAGAGAGAGAGAGAGAGAGACAGACAGACAGACAGACTGACAAACAGAAAAACAGACACACACACAAACACACACACACACAGAGCCAGCCAGCCCGCCAGCCAGCCAGCCAGCCAGCCAGCCAGCTCAGCGATGACATCACGAGCCTCTCTCAGCTGACTGCTATGACATCACAGAGCACGTACATTCCGTTGCTTGCCGTCTGTCAACCACTCAGTCACTGCCAGCCAGACTGGCTGGCTGGCTGGATGCGGGGGCTGCTTGCTGCTGCTGCGTACCTTAGCAAGCTTATTTGCTTGACCGGCCTTCCTACTCCTCTGCCCACATGCCCACCTATGCCTCTACTCCAAGATACTTATACAATAGAAAAACTATGGTAATAATAATATAGCCCAAGACAAAAAATATTAATCTTTCTAGATTGTATTAAAGTTCAGCACTTCGGAAAAATAGAATTATTTTGTATTTCAATAAAACAAAAATTATTACTGGTATCCACACACCCAACCAATGTAAATGTCACGGACGGTGTTAATTAGCTCCTTAATCACCATTACTTATTATATTTATATTTCACTTCACTTTATGCAATATGGCTTGTGTATTTTGTTTGGTTCTATATTGCCATTATTTTGTGTGTTGATTATCTTTCACTTTATTGTTTAATTTGTTATTCACGTATTATTTTGATTGTTTGCACGCGTGCCTTATTATTTTTGTTTCTTCTTTCTTTCACAACTCACCTGGGTCCACCTGCACACGCGTCCCCACTTAATCACCCTGCCCTGGGAGAGGAGAGGATTATCTGCTGTAGTCCACTTTCCAATGTGGGAGGTCTCTGCGGCTCATATCTCATTCAATTATTTATTCATTTATCCTACATCAAGTTTATTTATTTTCCCACGTTTCATTCAATCACCATCAGAAGCTCTCTGTGCTAAAAGTGGCAGCACATTTGTCTCACACACATCAAACTCACCTTTTCCTGCTTCCCAAGCCTTATCAACTTACTCAGACCCTCGTCAACTTACTCAAACCCTCTTCAACTTTGGTTAACATTGCTCTGCATTCTAACAGCTATTCTTTCTCCTATTCTTAATTTCTTACAAGAAATGTATTCAGGTTTTTTTATCAATATGTTTTATTTATATTTATACAGATGTCACTCCATTATTCGTTTATTGAAGTCATATATGTACCTAACAAAATATTAGCCAATAGGCCATTGATCTCAATAATGATTCCCATAATCCTAGGACACCTTCTCTTTTACTCTTCCTTTCCATTCTTACTTTTCTCCTGTAAAGCATTTTATATTACTTGAGCTTACTTATTCTATAGTTGTAATCTTATACTTCTGCGGTATCTTACCCTTTTCCTACATCACTCATCTTAAAACCATGGTCTACTTTGACTTTCATTTCAGGTATTATATGCTAGGCACCAATAACCAAACATTTTCTGAAAGACTGTAACATGTCACCAGACTGTTTACATTCTCCTGCTTTCACAGGCTGTCAGGGCTGCACCAGGCTCTCTTCTAGCCTTTCGTTTCCTTGAATTTGACTTTTGACAGAGCTTGTCCATAACATGATGTTTAACAAACAAATTCTGGTTCTTCTTGTGGAGACACCATGACTATTTATGTATTACTATTATTATCCATCTGTTTATTCAATGTATATTTTGGATTACTTTTCTTATAATAGTCTTTCTTTCTGATTTCTGATGCTTGAGGCACTCTGTATAGAGCCAAAGTTCCTCATGAATATGATAAATCTGTTGTTACATTTTTAAATATAATTCTAAAATGATTGCCAAAACATAGACATTTACCTTATATCACCTTCAAACTATACATATACATAAACACACAAAGCACATACACATTGATATCTAAAGATAATTCAGATATCCGATCTGTGGCATGTTTTATTGACCCTGACTATTGATTGACCTTCCTCTTTACTCTGTCTAGTTTTGACTTGCATGGGTGCAGCTGGGACCGTTTTCAGAGCGGTCAGATCTGGATACAATGTATTATTATAACCAAAATCAGTGATTGATTTATATTCCGGATTATATGGGAGAGGAGCGCTAGCAAAACCTCCTTTTTCATATTCCCATGCTTTGCGATCTAAATCATCCCAATCGGGCCTGTCGTCCTTGGAGTGATCTGTGTCGCGACGCGCTCCTAACACGGCAGCACATCGCGCACCTACACCTTCACCTTTTCTGACCACTTTTCTTGCCCTTCTAATTTGCCTTGTAGTTCTATTAATTCTATCATATTTTTCACAACTTCTGCTCTCAATTCACATTACTGTTTATGATGATCTTCCATTTCTGTTATTTTCTTTTCTTGATTCTCACCAACCTGACACAATATCACAATTCCTTTCTCTGTCTTATCTGGTTGTTGTTGCTTCCACCAGTCCCGGTGCTCCTTCGGAGACCAGTCTTTCTCCCAACTTCCTTCCAACATTTTCTTCTCTACATTCTGTTTTTTTATTTCTCAAAAAACCAATAATGCTGGTGTCACTCACTGTGACGATTTATCTGAAATATTACATTATTATATATTATATTATGTATATATATTATAATAAAAACAAACACTCCAGTAAGGTACGGACACCCGTACATGACACTGGCTAAGGTAAGGGAACCCATAAACAACCATAAGCACCCCCGGACCTAGGACAGCCTGTAACTTGCTAACTTGCTAACTGTTTTGTTTGCTTCTCATCGTTTGCTGCTAGTTGCATGCCAAACGAGTTCGTTCTGTCCAAAATATAAGCTTTTTTTCTTCTAATAAACTCAATAAAAATACAGTGCACTAGCAACTATTTCCCTTTCAAAAGTTGTAGTCCCGTTTCAGTTAAAACAAAATGTGTTCTTCAAACAAAGAAAATACTTGTGTTTCTTTTCCCTCTTTACCTGCTCTTATCACAAAGCTTCTCAACACAATCTCAGGTGCAGGTGCACTCTGCGCTATCCTTTGCCCGAGCTTTGTCCAGGAAAACTCACTGTAGCCATCTTAGTTCAACACGGGCTCTCCTTACCTGCGAGTCACACGGGTCCAGTTCACTTTGCAAGTGAACAGTCTCTTCTCAGAAACAATAAGGAAACTTGGAAAGAAACACAATCCCAGGTCGGTGTTAAAAAAAAGTTCTTTGTTTTCATATTAAAAGAAAACATTTGTATTTTCTCTGCACACTTCACAGCTCCAATTAGCACACTCAACTAATCCCTGCCCCCCTCAGAACCGTCACTAAAGAAAGGTACTCACAGTCATTTTAAATATGACATCCTGTAGTGCTTGTTTTCAAAATATGATCTTATTATCACTTGAACCAAATAAATCCTTTGACCCACTAATACCAAATTACAGTTAGGGGGGCCACAGATGTGATTTGAAAATACGATCTTCCATGTCTTTCTGTTGTGTTTTGACCTGGGGATCTGTAATTGTCCAAGTGGCTACTGCACATGTACTTATTTAATATTAAATGTGTTATTTAATTAGGCTTGGTTCTGGTGAGCATGTACAAGACGTCAGCTTTTTAAATAACTGTGTGTATTGGATCATACACATTTTAGAAATACTCTCTCAAACTTCCCGCACTGGTACCTCACCAGGGAGGTAGAAAACAGCAATAGCATTGAAAAAGTGTGATTGTAGTTCTGCTCTTCTGCAATATATTTCTACAATATCTTTAACATCTTCTTTAACATTGTTTTAAAGGCTGGGACCAATATGGTGGAATATCTCCAACACACGGACATTGAGAGACTCGACCCCTTTGTGCTGCTGCTCAGAGACCAACTCTCAGTTGTCTCTGAGTAGGCTATGGATCAACTTCCTTTCCTAATATGAAGGAGACCATGGATACAAAACCTATGAAAAACAGGTGATTATTGTTATTCTTCTCATTATAAACTACTTAATACATCTCTCCCATAAAGTACAACAGGATAGTGGTGACGTCATTCAGGATTGGATTGCCATTGGTCAAAAGCCCTCTGAGAGAAATTGTGTGGCGACACTCCACACTCTTAGAAGAAATTGTTCTGCACAGAACCATAAAGGGTTCCTCGAGTAATCGCTCTGGTGGATCCCTTTATGGTTCTATGTAGAACCCCTTCAAAGGGGTTACATGAAGAACCCCCAAACATAGCGTTCTACACAGAACCATTCGTTTTAAAATGTTATATATAGAACCCATTCAAAAGGGGGACACGTGCTATACCTGAATTTGTTTTCCAAATACAATCTTTAAAAAATGTATGAGTTCATATATACAAACACACATACACAACGTAGAAATCGCACTACTAGTGAAGTAACTTCATTTACATTATATGCCACAACTCCTCAATTTGGAACGCAAAAACAAGACATCTGATGTAAAAGTGTAAACTAATTACGAACAGCACTTTTGATTTTTATCTTCAATTCAGGGGCTACTTATTCGAACAGTAAACTGTATTCTCTCTTCAGAGTGACTGGAATGTTTTTGCCTACATTCAACTTAAATATGAAAGTTTCCAAAAACGGCATAGTTTTCTTTAAGGCTATTCAATGCCAAACACAAAATTCTCTCTGCTTTCAGTGCTTGTCCTTCAGCACAATTACACAGGTTCATGATGTTCTCATTTCAATACATTGTTTTCTTATTTAAACTATTTGACTTTGAGCTTACATTGAGAATAAAATCACTTTTGCAAGTAACACCTGGCCAAGAAAGGAAGCAGCACTACAATAAAACAATACACAGAATACAAAGCAGTTCCTTCAAAAGTAAAAATGATAAAGAGTGATGTCTGTCAGTAAATTACGTTGAGATACATATTGGTTATTTTGAATTAGGAGTCCAACTTCAATAACTTCTATTAACAAGCCAAAATACAGATCAGAATTACGGGTAATTGAAAAGAATATGTAGCGCCTAGGTAAGCTTGGATGTGTTCAGAGAAACACTAAAAACGGACCTTCCTCACACCCGTCTTGTTGAGGTGGACGTGGTCATACAGGTGATGTGGCTGGATGTCTCAGTGGTGTGCCAGGTGGACGTTGGGGAGGAGGGCACATCTTCGGGATACTTCTGCGTTGATGGCCTGGATGATGTGCAGGGGCACGTCTGTGCGGTGCAGCAGTGTGGAGATGGTGATTTTGGCAGTTTGGAATTCCTCTGTGGCTTTCTTTGCCACCTGTCTCAGGGCTGAGGCCACATCGCCCCTGCGGGCACTCAGGTCGTTAGTGCCGGTGTGGATGAGGATGTGTTTGACCTGGCACAGCCTCCTCTTGGAGAGCAGCTCCAGGGCTCTCTGTGCTGTCGGGCACCAAAGCTTTTTCACTTTTCGCCCAGGGAAGAGGCGCCTCTCATCCAGGAACTTCCCATTGGAGTCGCTCAGAATGACCACCTCTGTGTTGACCTGCCACTCCGGGTTTTGCGTCGGGAGTGGTGGGGGCAGCGGGTGTGTTTTAGGGGAGTGGCGTTTTAGGGGTTTGTGTATTAGTGGCAGGTCTGGTGATAGTGGGGGTGTCAGGAGTGGTGGGGAGTGTGGGTGGATCAGTGGGTGCGTCAGTGGGTGCGTCAGGGGTTGTAGGTATTGTGGGGTCAGTGCAGTGCAGTCTCTGTGCTCCTCTCTTAGCTTCTCCAGCTGGCTCTGCAGGCTCCTCAGCTGGCTGTGCTGGGGTGTCCTGGTCAGCTCCTCCCTCGCTCTGTGCAGCTTCGTCCTCAGGGTTTGGCTCTGCTCCTCCTGGTCTCTCACTGCTGCTCTCAGCTCATGGATCTCAGCCTTGTGGTGCATCTTTAGTCCCTGAACTCCGCAAACTCCAGCTCCAGCACTGATAGGCATTCCTTTAGTGTTTTAATGTTGCTGGAGAGTTTTGGGGAGACAGGGGGGCAGTCTGTGGGAGATGGGGCACTGTCTGGCTCCGTGTGGCTGGGGGCAGACTGCAGGGTGGCCGGCTCTGGCTCGTGTTTCTCTACCTCAGTCTCCTGCTTTGAGGTGTGGAAGCCGAGAGCTAATTGGTCCAGGCTGCTCTCGCTGTCCTGCACCATGAAGGTCCCGTTGTGGTATACATTAAAAGTGAGCATCACACTGTCTGTGTCTTTCTCTACCAGCACTGAGATCTGCCTGCCTCTGCTAATGCCCCTCTTGTTGTTATTGGCGTATGTCTGGCACAGGGTTTTGTGAAAGGCGGTGGGGTACTGAGTGTAGAACAGTAGATTGTTCTTGACCCTGTTTTCTCCTTTACCGGTGTAGTCTAGGATGAGGGTCTCAGGAGATGCTCTCTTCACAGCTTGTTTGTAGTCCTTCTTAGCCTGTGCAGAGCGAATGTCTTCAGGGTATCGGATTTCAAAAGGCAGCTCTGCAGTCAGACTGCTGTTCGATAGATTTGTATCAGTCTCAGTGGCAGTTGGGCTCTCTCCTACTGTCACTCTATTCAAATCGGAGCTCTGCATTTTCATTGGCTGAGTCAACTACTGAGAATGCTTATTTATTTTATTAATACATATTTTTTTGTTTAATTATTTGTCTCTATAGGTGAAAGGTCTTACCTCCAATTCTTGTCTTCAGCTTTTCTTTTCTGACTTTTCTTCCTGAACTGTCTCTCTGCTTTCTTCTTTTTGTGTTTCTCTTAAAATTATAATTTTTTGAATACTTTTTCTTCTGAATTTCTATTCCATGTCTTCTGTGTATATTTATAGTGCTATATATTCATTTGTAAATGACAAATTAAATCCGCTTATGTATAAAAACAAAAGTTTTTTAGGAGCTCATATTCCTCTCTCTCTCTCTCTCTCTCTCTCTCTCTCTCTTTCTCTCTCTCCCTCTCAATTCAATTCATTTGTATTGTCAAAGCAATTGGACATACATACATATACATACATACATACATACATACATACATACATACATACATCTACACGGAAAATAAATAATAGAATTATGAATCACAATAAGATGTAATGAAGTACAGAAAATGAAAATGTAAAAAAATGTGATCTTTAATACATACAAATAAAGAAAATAGGTTTACTATTTCCAGATTCCTTTTTTGAAATACAATGACATGCATAACAAACAAGTATTTACATTATATTTACAGCCGGTGCTCGTGTGTCACTGTGTCCCTCAGGCTGTGGTAGGCGCTGACATATTGGGCAGCCAGGGTGGCTGTGTGTCCCTCCCCCAGGAGGACTGGCGTTTTTCTTTTTTCTCAGTTTTGTCACAGGTTGGGTGGGCATCCATTATGTTGTTACAGAATTTGTCCCTTATTTTGGGCTAAAGCTTTCCGTGGAGGGGAACGTGGATCAGTTTGTACCATTTTTGGGAGAATCTGCCTTGTTGGGGCGGAGCTGTGACCAGGTGAACAGCAGATCGGGCATAGGTGGGCATGTGGGCAGAGGAGTTGGAAGGCCGGTCAAGCAAATAAGCTTGCTAAGGTACGCAGCAGCAGCAAGCATCCCCCACATCCAGCCAGCCAGCCAGTCTGGCTGGCAGTGACTGAGTGGTTGTCAGACGGCAAGCAACGGAATGTACGTGCTCTGTGATGTCATAGCAGTCAGCTGAGAGAGGCTCGTGATGTCATCGCTGAGCTGGCTGGCTGGCTGGCTCTGTGTGTGTGTGTGTATGTCTGTGTGTGTGTGTGTGTGTCTGTTTGTCTGTTTTTCAGTCTGTCTGTCTCTCTCTCTCTCTCTCTCTCTCTCTCTCTCTCTCTCTCTCTCTCCCTCTCAATTCAATTCATTTGTATTGTCAAAGCAATTGGACATACATACATTCATACATATATATATATATATATATATATATATACATACATACATGCATACATGCTAGAAAGTCATTACTATGTTATCTTAAAGGCTAACTAAGCAGAACATATATCATTATAGAACAGAGTCCATAGGTCTACACATGGTTTTAGGGAACAGGCACGTAGGTCATACCGTTTGACATTGTTTCCAAGGTTCTCATCGTAAATAACAAACAGAAATCAAACTAGCTTCTGGCCTGACCTTCTAGCTTGACTCTATCTTTCCGCCTTATATACTTGGTGAATAATTGAGGAAGTAGCACCAAGTGACCACATTAGGCTGCCTGAGGGTTTCTGGGGAGTGTAGTTGTCTAGGGTCGGTTTTCTTCCCTAGAGTGCAGACCTTGCAGCAGACCTGGCCTGACATGTCTGCCATGTATGACCCTGCCCCTTGGTTGGTCCCACATCCTCCCCCCCAGCTGCGACCCCATAGGTCGAGCGACAGCTGCAAAAAAGCATGCACCCGGGACAGCCCATCAACATTCCCCATGGCCTTCCCTGGCCTGTGCTGCAGGGTGAAATGAAAATGTTGGAGACTCAAAAACCACCTCATCACACGGGCATTCCTGTCTTTCGAACGATGCATCCAAGTGAGGGGGGCATGGTCAGTGATCAGGGTGAAGTGCCTGCCCAACAAATAGTATCGAAGACTGTCCAAAGCCCACTTCACTGCCAAACATTCTTCTTCAACTACCAAATAATTTATTTCATTGGATTCCAACTTTCTGCTAAGGAACAACACCGGGTGTTCATGATCACCCATTCTTTGGGACAAAACCACTCCGATCCCCACCTCAGAGGCGTCCGTCTGGACTATAAATTCTTTCTGAAAGTCTGGTACCATTAAAACGGGGTTGCGGCAGAGCGCCTCCTGTAGGCTCCGGAAAGCCCGGTTTGCTGTATCACCCCATCTAACCATATTGGGTTCTGTAGCCTTAGTCATATCAGTCAGAGGGGCCGCTAAGGTAGCATAGTTGGGAATAAACCTCCGGTAATACCCAGTTAACCCTAAAAATGCCCTAACCTGCTTTTTATTGACAGGCCTAGGCCAAGAGTTTATGGCTTCAACCTTGGATATTTGGGGTTTCACCATACCCCTCCCTACTGTATAGCCCAAGTATTTGGCCTCTTCCAACCCCAAATTGCATTTGGTTGGATTAGCCATCAGGCCTGCTGCATGTATTGAATCCAATACCGCTTGGAGCTGAGACAAATGTGATTCCCAATCTGGACTGTGAATGACCACATCATCTAAATATGCTGCCGCATACGTCCTGTGTGGTCTAAGTATGTGGTCCATCAACCTTTGAAAGGTGGCAGGAGCACCATGCAGGCCAAAGGGCATCACTGTGTAGTGAAACAGACCATCTGGGGTTGCAAAGGCTGTTTTTTCTTTGGCACCCGGGGTCAAGGGAATCTGCCAGTAGCCCTTGGCTAAGTCAATAGTTGAAATATAGCGAGCATTCCCAATATTCTCTAACAATTCATCTACTCGGGGCATTGGGTATGCATCAAACTTTGAAATTTCATTAACCTTTCTAAAATCATTACAGAATCTCCAGGAGCCATCAGGTTTGGAAACCATGACTATAGGGCTGGACCACTCACTGTGGGATTCTTCAATAACCCCTGCCTCCAGCATTTCCTTAACCTCATTTCTAATAGTGTTCCTGCGAGCTTCTGGTACCCTGTAAGGCCTCATATTTACCTTCTTTCCTGGGAGAGACACAATGTTGTGAGAGACTAAATGGGTACGCCCCGGTATGCCTGAGAAAACTTCCCTATTACGTATTATCAAGTCGTTCACCTCCTTCAACTGGTCAGGTGACAAGGCAGCTGCAATATTCACCTTCGGTGTCCCTAGTGGCTGAGGGGGGTAAGTCAACATCAACACTTCCCTGTCCTTCCAGGCTTTTATTAAGTTGACATGATATATTTGTTCTGGGGGTCGGCGGCCAGGTTGCTGAACCTTATAGTTCACTTCCCGTATTCGCTCTATAATCTCATAAGGTCCCATCCACGTAGCCAGAAATTTACATTCTACAGTGGGAACCAACACCAACACCCTATCACCAGGCTGGAACACCCTCAGTGTAGCCTGACGATTATAGGCGAATTGTCGGTGTTCCTGTGCCTGCTTTAGGTGCTCTCTCACAATGGGAGTGACTGTGGCTATTCTCTCTTGCATAGCATTGATGTGCTCGACTACACTCCGGAAAGGAGTGGACTCGTGTTCCCACGTTTCACGGGCTATGTCTAATATCCCCCTGGGGTGCCTCCCATATAACAGTTCAAAAGGCGAAAAGCCCAGGGAAGCCTGTGGGACTTCCCTAATGGCAGACATCAAGTAGGGCAGCATGAATTCCCAATTTTTCCCATCCTTATCGATTACCTTTCTTAGCATGGACTTCAGGGTCCTATTAAATCTCTCAACCAACCCATCTGTTTGTGGGTGGTAGACTGATGTTCTCAACTGCTTAACCTGCAACAATTTACACAGATCGGTCATAACCTTAGACATAAAGGGTGTGCCCTGATCTGTTAATATCTCCCTCGGTATCCCCACCCTACTACACATCAACATTAGCTCTTTTGCAATACCTTTTGAAGCCATGGTCCGCAGTGGAATGGCTTCTGGGTACCTGGTGGCATAATCCAAAATAACCAGTATATACTGATGCCCTCTGGCTGATTTCGGGAGAGGTCCCACCACATCCATAGCTATCCTAGCAAAGGGGGTCTCTATGATGGGCAAAGGGACCAGTGGGCTTCTGAAGGCTGGTTTAGGAGCATGTAGTTGACATTCAGGACATGAGCTACAATGTTCTGTCACGTCTGCATGTACGCCTGGCCAGTAAAACCTCCTCAGGAGTCTATCCTTGGTTTTGTCCATCCCCAGATGTCCCCCCAGGATATGCCCATGTGCCAGATTGAGAACTGTTCGTCTGAATGGGGTGGGAACTAGCAATTGCTCCACAATGTCCACCCCTATCTTATTTACACGGTACAATAGGTCATTTTTTACCATAAAATAAGGATAAGCTGTTGGCGGGTCTGCAGTAGTCATAGGGGTCCCATTTACTACCTTCACATTTTCTTTAGCATAGTGTAGAGTGAGATCTCGCACCTGTGCGCTGCCAAAATCAGTGGGGAGTCCCTCTAACACTGACACTTCTACATTGTCAGCTTCAGGGGTCTCTATGAATGGATTCTCACCCACCCTGCTAGTGCTGGGTTCCTCACCCTCCATAGGGTCATCTACGTCACTACATTCCACCCCTATGTTTTCAGTTTAATTTTCCCCAACCAAAACCTTCACTGTCGACTCAACTGGAACCAGGTCTACTTTTAGCTCTAGTTGTGGGATCGAGGCAACTTCTGGCTTACAGTTTTCAGTGTGCATTTCCAATTTACTATGTTTTCTATCTAGTTTTCCAAAATTAGGAAAATATCGTCCCAGTATCACATCATATGGCATGTTGGGTACCACACCGACTTCGTAATCTAGTTTCCCGGCCTCTGTCTGTATGTTTACAAGGGCTGTGGGATAGGGGCGTGTGTCACCATGTGTGCATGTGATACTGAGCTCCTGATGTCTATCCAGCTTGTTGGTCGCTACTAATTTTTCTGTGACCAGTGTAACCATACTGCCAGAGTCGAGTAGAGCAGCCACTTCTTTCTCATCGACTATCACTGTACACATGTGTTTTGGATTAGGTACTCCGCCTATGAAAACATCCGTCCCAACAGGGCAGGCATAAAATACCGGTTTCTCTTTCCCCATATCACACACATTACATTGCATTGGTTCCTCTCTACCTGGGCAGTGGGCCGGAATATGTCCTACTTTGTCACAATTGTAGCAGACAATTGGTTGTGTTGGTGACCCCCTATAACCCTTAGTCTCGGCTTTAGGCCCCACCTTTGCCCCCCCCAGTCTTGCTCTTTTCTTCCAACCCAGCGCGTCATGTTTCCCAGAGTACTTTGGAACCATCTTACCCGGTCCGCTGGTTCGTCATGGCCTGGGGAATGAGTTTTTAACCTCCGGTACATGCTCTGCTGCTCCGGCTGTATAGAACCGCTCTACAATGGCCACCAAGGTGTCAGCGGACAGCACCTCATTCTGGCCAACCCAGCGTCGAACGTCCTTGGGCAAACAGCGTTGGTAGTTGTCAAGGACTATGGCCTCCACCACCTCGGCTGATGAATGGACCTCTGGCTGTAGCCATTTCCTGGCCAGATGGATCAGATCAAACATCTGCGTTCGGATTGGTTGTCCTGGTTGGTAGGCCCACTGCTGAAACCGATGTGCCCTCACTGCGGTGGTCACGCCCAATCGGGTCATTATCTCCGCTTTCAATTTATCATAGTCCTGGGCGTCCTTCAGCTCCAGATCAAAGTACGCTTTCTGTGCATCCCCTGCCAGATAAGGTGCCACAAGCCCTGCCCAGGAATCTTTTGGCCATCCCTCTCTCCGCTGTCCTCTCAAAGGTCATAAGGAAGGCCTCAACATCGTCCTGTTTTGTCATTTTCTGCAGAAAGTGATTGGTGCGGGGAGTGGAATGGGTTGCAGCCCCCTGTGGACCAATCCTGGTTGCAAGTGCTTCAACACTCTCTTTCAGCTCTTTAGTCACCTTTTCCTGCTCTTCTCTAAACATTTTATTTGTATCATGCTGGACCTGCAGTGCTTCCTGATGCATCCGCATAGCATCCTGGTGAGCCACCTGCTGCACCCTGGTCGCTTCCTGTTGGGCTATTACAGCCTGTAGTTTTTTTTTTTTGGATAAAAAAATTCACTCAGCCAGTCTGGGTTTCATGAGGTGCTGCCCGCATTCTACACCAAATGTGACAAAACGCCTTGGCTGTACACATGTGCGGGTCTTCTCTGTGATCTTCTTAGGAGTAAAAACCAGTCATGACCCAGGGAGGAGGTTGCAAATACAGGGCTGTGCCTGTATGTTTACTTCAAACAAAACAAATCTGAAAACAAAACCTAACTCACACTGGAGTTGTAACTAATCTTACATAATCATTCTATTTTAAACAAAGTCTGGAATAAATAAGTCTTGGCTTTCTCCTTATGAGCTACCTCTGTTTTCCAGATAACTCACCCTATTGTCTCTCACTTCTCTCTCTCTCAGGCCTGCCTTATATACCTGATGAATAATTGAGGAAGTAACACCAAGTGACCACATTAGGTGCTAGAATGGCTGCCTGAGGGTTTCTGGGGAGTGTAGTTGCCTAGGGTCGGTATTCTACCCTAGAGTACACACCTTGCAGCAGACCTGGCCTGACATATCTGCCATGTATGACCCTGCCCCTTGGTTTGTCACAATACATACATACATACATATACACGGAAAATAAATAATAGAATTATGAATCACAATAAGATGTAATGAAGTACAGAAAAAGAAAATGTAATAAAATGTGATCTTTAATACATACAAATAAAGAAAATAGGTATACCATTTCCAGATTCCTTTTTTGAAATACAATGACATGCATTACAAACGAGTATTTACATTATATTTACAGCCGGTGCTCGTGTGTCACTGTGTCCCTCAGGCTGTGGTTGGTGCTGACATATTGGGCAGAATGTGTCCCTTATTTTGGGCTAAAGCTTTCTGTGGAGGGGAACGTGGATCAGTTTGTACCATTTTTGGGAGGATCTGCCTTGTTGGGGCGGAGCTGTGATCCAGGTGAACAGCAGATCGGGCATAGGTGGGCATGTGGGCAGAGGAGTAGGAAGGCCGGTCAAGCAAATAAGCTTGCTAAGGTACACAGCAGCAGCAAGCAGCCCCCCCATCCAGCCAGCCAGCCAGTCTGGCTGGCAGTGACTGAGTGGTTGACAGACGGCAAGCAACGGAATGTTCATGCTCTGTGATGTCATAGCAGTCAGCTGAGAGAGGCTTGTGATGTCATCGCTGAGCTGGCTGGCTGGCTGGCTGGCTGGCTGTGTGTGTGTCTGTGTGTGTGTGTGTGTGTGTGTGTCTGTTTGTGTTTGTCAGTCTGTCTGTCTGTCTGTCTCTCTCTCTCTCTCTCTCTCTCCCTCTCAATTCAATTCATTTGTATTGTCAAAGCAATTGGACATACATACATACATACATACATGCTAGAAAATCATTACTATGTTATCTTAAAGGCTAACTAAGCAGAACATATTTCATTATAGAACAGAGTTCATAGATCTACACATGGTTTTAAGGAACAGGCACGTAGGTCATACCGTTTGACATTGTCTCCAAGGTTCTCATCGTAAATAACAAACAGAAATCAAACTACCTTATGGCCTCCTGACCTTCTAGCTTGACCTTATCTTTCTTAAGTATACAAGAGAGAAAAACAGGTTTGAGAAAATCATTTCTAACTTTCCTTCCATACAATAATACATACATACATACATACGGAAAATAAATAATAGAATTATGAATCTCAATATAATGTAATGAATTACAGAAAAAGAAAATGTAATAAAATGTGATCTTTAATACATTCAAATAAAAAAAATAGGTTTACTATTTCCAGATTCCTTTTTGAAATACAATGACATGCATTACAAACGAGTATTTACATTATATTTACAGCCGGTGCTCGTGTGTCACTGTGTCCCTCAGGCTGTGGTAGGCGCTGACATATTGGGCAGCCAGGGTGGCTGTGTGTCCCTCCACCAGGAGGACTGACCGTTTTTCTTTTTTATCAGTTTTGTCACAGGTTGGGTGGGCATTCGTTATGTTGTTACAGAATGTGTCCCTTATTTTGGGCTAAAGCTTTCCGTGGAGGGGAACGTGGATCAGTTTGTACCATTTTTGGGAGGATCTGCCTTGTTGGGGCGGAGCTGTGATCCAGGTGAACAGCAGATTGGGCTTAGGTGGGCATTTGGGCAGAGGAATAGGAAGGCCGGTCAGGCAAATTAGCTTGCTAAGATACGCAGCAGCAGCAAGCAGCCCCCCCATCCAGCCAGCCAGCCAGTCTGGCTGGCAGTGACTGAGTGGTTGACAGACGGCAAGCAACGGAATGTACGTGCTCTGTGATGTCATAGCAGTCAGCTGAGAGAGGCTCGTGATGTCATGGCTGAGCTGGCTGGCTGTCTGGCTGGCTGGCTCTGTGTGTGTGTGTGTGTGTGTGTGTGCGTGTGTCTGTCTGTCTGTCAATTCATTTCAATTCAATTCAAAGGTGCTTTATTGGCATGATCTATCACAATATTGCCAAAGCAGATACAAATGTTCTATCAATCAAGACAAAACATTGCAATACAAGATTCAGTGGAACAAATATAGTACACATTGAAATAAAATTAAGTAGGATATAAACCATATTTGTTGTTTGTATCAAAATTTGTGTCATGACATCAGAAAAATCACTGTTTTTATTTTGTTTTGCAAATGGAGTGCCACAGGCTGGTGTCTACACACTGTCTCGCAGGCTGTGGCAGGTGGATACATATTGCGCTGCTAAGAAGGCAGTGCGCTCCTCCTCTCCCAGCAGGACGGGGAGTTTGCAGCAATCGGGGATCATGCTGAACTCAGGGATATGCATTTTTAATATTTTAAAGTATGTCTCCCTGATTTTTGTGTATTTAGGGCAGGACAGCAGGAAATGCGCCTGTGTTTCGACCTCCCCTAGGTCACACTGGCTGCACAGCCGCTCTTCTCTGGCAACCCAGAATTTTCTGTAGCGGCCTTTTTCAATGGCGAGGCTGTGGTCACTGAGCCTGTATTTAGTTAGATTTTGTCTCTCTTTTATATTTTGGATTTTTAAGTATTCAGCCAATGTAATGTTTCTATTCAGGGCCCGGTAGCATTCCAATTTGTTTTGTAATTCTAATTCGTGTCTCTAATCTTTTGTGTATTTGCTTTTCAGGTACATGTCAATTTTCCCAATTGTTGTTGTTTTGGTCATTGTGTGTTCGGGCTCTGTGAGCCTCAGAGCCGTGGGGGCGTTTCTGTGTACGTGTAAGATGTTTTTATTAAATTCTAGGTGGAATATTTCCATGGGGCTTTTGTCCCAATTGTTGTTATTGAGGTTCATGAGGGGACCCCACACTTCGCTCCCATATAGCAGGATTGGTTGGATGATGGAGTTTAATATTTTAATCCAAATAGTTATTGGTATTGTTGTTTTCCCAAATTGTGTCTTTATGGCATAAAATGCCCGGCGTGTCTTGTCTTTTAATGCGTTTATAGCCAGGCTGAAGCTCCCTGACGCACTGATGGTCAGGCCAAGGTAGTTGTATCTGGTGCAGTGCTCTAATCCAGTGCTGCCCAGAGTGAAGCGGTACCTGTTTCCCTGAGATGGGGCTTTTTTCTGGAAAACCATAACTCTGGTCTTGTCCAGATTGACTGCCAGGGCCCATTTCTGACAGTACTGCTCTAGCAGCGCCAGGTTCTGCTGAAGCCCCTGCTCTGTGGGCGACAGCAGCACCAGGTCGTCTGCGTAGAGCAGGAACTTGATCTCTGTGTCATGGAGAGTTAGGCTGCGGGCGTCAGACTGCTCCAACACTGTGGCCAACTCGATGATGTAGATGTTGAACTGTGTTGGACTCAGACTGCAGCCCTGTCTCACTCCCCGCCCCTGAGTGAAGAACTCTGTTCTTGAGTTGCCAATTTGAACTCCGCATTTGTTTTCAGAATACATTGATTTAATGATGTCATAAACTTTACCCCCTACACCACTCTGTAGAAGTTTATAAAATAATCCCTTGTGCCAGATTGAGTCAAATGCCTTTCTAAAGTCTACAAAACAGGCAAATATTTTTCCTTTATTGTTTTGGGTATATTTATTTATGAGGGTGTGTAGAGTGTAAATATGATCGGTTGTGCTGTGTTTTGGTAGGAAGCCAATCTGACTCTTATTCAGGACACTGTGCTTGGTAAGGAAGGCCAGTATCTGGGCGTTGATGATACTGCAGAACACCTTCCCCAGGTTACTGCTCACACAGCTGCCCCAGTAGTTATTGGGGTCTAATTTGTCTCCACTTTTAAAAATCGGGGTGATCAATCCTTGATTCCCGACCTCAGGGAAACACCCGGCTCTCAGCACCAGGTTAAAGAGTTTGAGCAGAGCCTCCTGCAGCTGCGGGCTGCTGTGCTTCAGCATCTCAGGGCTGATGCTGTCGGGGCCGCTGGCTTTCCTGGGTTTGAGGATTTTGAGTTGATGTTTTAGTTCCTGTATTGTAAATGGGTTATCTAAGGGATTTTGGTTATTCTTAATGATTTCTTCCAATTTATTTAGGTTTTTTAATATTTTAACCTGTTCTGGCTTTGGATTGATTTCAACATTTTGTTAAAGTTTTTCAAAGTGTGTTTTCCAGATTTCTCCATTTTGAATTGGTATTTCATTTTTTGTTTTTGGGGTATTTATTCTGCCCATATAGTGGTCTTTTTTCTTACTGAGGAGTTGCTTGTAGTGCCGCAGGGCCTGGCAGTAGCTGAGGCGAGCCTCCTGGTTGTCGGGCTCTCTGTGTTTAGTGTTGGAGAGATGTCTCAGGTGTTTCCTAGAAGTTTCACACTCCTGGTCACACCACTGTTCTTTTTTTCTTTTAGACGATTTCATATTTTGGTTTTTAATTGTTTTAATGTTTGATTTTAAAGCCAGTCTCTCAAATATTTCATTCAGTGTTTTGGTGGCTGAGTTTATTCCGTTTTGGTTTATTTGATAGTGTGAGGATTGATATCTGTCTAACATGTTTTCAATCTCATCACTATTCAGGGCTCTTGTGTAGTTCTCTGTGCTGGGCTCTGACCATCTCTAACTGGGTGGCAGGGAGACCAGTTTTGTGGGAAGTTTGGCTCTGACTTGTGGCTGCGCTGATCTTTTTAGGTAAAGTGTTATTTGGCTGTGGTCTGATAGTGGAGATTGTTGTCTGACTATAAACGCATTGTTGGCTTGTGGGTCCAGGTCAGTTATGGCGTAGTCCACCACACTGCTGCCCAGAGCCGAGCAGTATGTGAATCTCCCCAGAGAGTACCCCCTGGTCCTGCCATTGATGATATATAGACCCAGGCTTTTACATAGGCGCACTACCTGCTTCCTGCTCTTGTTTACCACGCTGTCGTGGCTGTGTCAGTGTGGAGGTGTGTGTGTGGCACAGCGGGGAGTCTCCAAACAGGTGTGTGTTCCCCTCTGTATTGATGTAGTCCATCTCTCTGCCAGTCCTGGCATTGAGATCGCCACACAGCAGTACAGAGCCCAGGGTCTGGAAGTGGCAGATTTCGTTTTGAAGCTCATGAAAGCCTTCCTCATTATAGTAGGGGGAGTCTGCGGGTGGCATATAAATTGCACATAGGTATATATCTGTGTTATTTTGTAGGGTGTCTTTTCTGATTTTCATCCACAGGTGTGTGTCTCCTCTCTGTACTGGGCATAGGGCTGCTCGGAGCTCCTCCCTGTACCACACGATAATCCCCCACGAGGCCCTGCCACACCTGACTTTGGGTTTTTTATAGGAGGGCACAATCAGCTCCCTGTATCCATTGTATCCATCCAGTGTATAGACATATCTGCACAGCACCAAGTCTCTACAAGAATGAAAACATCTGAACTATTTACAGTGTTGATCAGTTCAGGGCCTGTGCTCTTCATTCCAAAAGTTGAGGAGCGTAAACCCTGCATATTCCAACTGCTTATTTTAAAGGACATGTTAATATATTTTATTATACTTGTCTCTTCTACATAAGAAAGTTTAATTTGTGGTCTACAACTGATATTATATTACTATTAATAATTATATATGGATATACATAATAATCACTCAAAGATTTTATCTTTGCATCAAAATATCAGAATAATTAAATCACATTTTTTCTTACTCTCCATCTCCACAACCATATATATGTGTGTTGAGGCTCAGTTAACTCAGCAGTGTGGTACAGATGACACTGAGGAGTTGCCTTATCTGGGCCAGCTGGGCAGCATCGGGCCTCCAGGCTCTGGAAGCCGCTGCTGCGTGGCTGTGTGGCTGTGCTGGTCCCCGGCTGTCCGCTCTGCTGTGCTGGACGGGCCCTCTGGGGATGGGATGGGGGGGTGGGGAATGGGGCCGCGGGGTCTCAGGGGCTGGGGCTGGGGTGGAGCCGGTGGCTGGGGATGTGGCCGGGGGCTGGGGGGTTTGCTCCTGGTCTCGAGGTGGGGGTGTGTGGGGTTTCGGCCCAGGGTTGTGTCCTTGAGGACCTTTGAGATGATCCTCACACCCGTCTTGTTGAGGTGGACGTGGTCATACAGGTGATGTGGCTGGATGTCTCAGTGGTGTGCCAGGTGGACGTTGGGGAGGAGGGCACATCTTCGGGACACTTCTGCGTTGATGGCCTGGATGATGTGCAGGGGCACGTCTGTGCGGGGCAGCAGTGTGGAGATGGAAATTTTGGCAGTTGGGAATTCCTCTGTGGCTTTCGTTGCTACCTGTCTCAGGGCTGAGGCCACATCGCCCCTGCGGGCACTCAGGTCGTTAGTGCCGGTGTGGATGAGGATGTGTTTGACTTGGCAAAGCCTCCTCTTGGAGAGCAGCTCCAGGGCTCTCTGTGCTGTGGAGCACCAAAGCTTTTTCACTTTTCGCCCAGGGAAGAGGCGCCTCTCAACCAGGAACTTCCCATTGGATTCGCTCAGAATGACCACCTCTGCGTTGACCTGCCACTCCGGGTTTGCGTCGGGAGTGGTGGGGGCAGCGGGTGTGTTTTGGGGGAGTGGCGTTTCAGGGGGTTGTGTATTAGTGGCAGGTCTGGTGATAGTGGGTGTGTCAGGAGTGGTGGGGAGTGTGGGTGGATCAGTGGGTGCGTCAGGGGTTGGAGGTGTTGTGGGGTCAGTGCAGTGCAGTCTCTGTGCTCCAGTGATGTGTAGCTCCTCTCTTAGCTCCTCCAGCTGGCTCTGCAGGCTCCTTAGCTGGCTGTGCTGGGGTGTCCTGGTCAGCTCCTCCCTCGCTCTGCGCAGCTCCGTCCTCAGGGTTTGGCTCTGCTCCTCCAGGTCTCTCACTGCTGCTCTCAGCTCATGGATCTCAGCCTTGTGCTGCATCTTTAGTCTGTGCATCTCATCCCGGAACTGATCGCACAAGGAGGTCTGGGCCAGGGTGCTCAAGGTCTGCTCCCTGAACTCCGCAAACTCCAGCTCCAGCACTGATAGGCATTCCTTTAGTGTTTTAATGTTGCTGGAGAGTTTTGGGGAGACAGGGGGGCAGTCTGTGGGAGATGGGGCACTGTCTGGCTCCGTGTGGCTGGGGGCAGACTGCAGGGTGGCCGGCTCTGGCTCTTGTTTCTCTACCTCAGTCTGCTGCTTTGAGGTGTGGAAGCCGAGAGCTAATTGGTCCAGGCTGCTCTCGCTGCCCTGCACCATGATGGTCCCGTTGTGGTATACATTAAAAGTGAGCATCACACTGTCTGTGTCTTTCTCTACCAGCACTGAGATCTGCCTGCCTCTGCTAATGCCCCTCTTGTTGTTATTGGGGTATGTCTGGCACAGGGTTTTGTGAAAGGCGGTGTAGAACAGTAGATTGTTCTTGACCCTGTTTTCTCCTTTACCGGTGTAGTCTAGGATGAGGGTCTCAGGAGATGCTCTCATCACAGCTTGTTTGTAGTCCTTCTTAGCCTGTGCAGAGCGAATGTCTTCAGGGTATCGGATTTCAAAAGGCAGCTCTGCAGTCAGACTGCTGTTCGATAGATTTCTATCAGTCTCAGTGGCAGTTGGGCTCTCTCCTACTGTCACTCTATTCAAATCGGAGCTCTGCATTTTCATTGGCTGAGTCAACTACTGAGAATGCTTATTTATTTTATTAATACATATTTTTTTGTTTAATTATTTGTCTCTTACCTCCAATTCTTGTCTTCAGCTTTTCGTTTCTGACTTTTCTTCCTGAACTGTCTCTCTGCTTTCTTCTTTTTGTGTTTCTCTTAAAATTATTATTTTTTGAATACTTTTTCTTCTGAATTTCTATTCCATGTCTTCTGTGTATGTTTATAGTGCTATATATTCATTTGTAAATCACAAATTAAATCCGCTTATGTATAAAAACAAATGTTTTTTAGGAGCTCATATTCCTCTCCCTCTCTCTCTCTCTTCTCTCTCTCTCTCTCTCTCTCTCTCTCTCTCTCTCTCTCTCTCTCTCTCTCAATTCATTTCATTTGTATTGTCAAAGCAATTGGACATACATACACATACATACATATACACTCACCTACAGGATTATTAGGAACACCTGTTCAATTTCTCATTAATGCAATTATCTAATCAACCAATCACATGGCAGTTGCTTCAATGCATTTAGGGGTGTGGTCCTGGTCAAGACAATCTCCTGAACTCCAAACTGAATGTCTGAATGGGAATGAAAGGTGATTTAAGCAATTTTGAGCGTGGCATGGTTGTTGGTGCCAGACGGGCCGGTCTGAGTATTTCACAATCTGCTCAGTTACTGGGATTTTCACGCACAACCATTTCTAGGGTTTACAAAGAATGGTGTGAAAAGGGAAAAACATCCAGTATGCGGCAGTCCTGTGGGCGAAAATGCCTTGTTGATGCTAGAGGTCAGAGGAGAATGGGCCGACTGATTCAAGCTGATAGAAGAGCAACTTTGACTGAAATAACCACTCGTTACAAACGAGGTATGCAGCAAAGCATTTGTGAAGCCACAACACGTACAACCTTGAGGCGGATGGGCTACAACAGCAGAAGACCCCACCGGGTACCACTCATCTCCACTACAAATAGGAAAAAGAGGTGAGACATTCAGATGGTAGAGTCTGAATTTGGCGTAAACAGAATGAGAACATGGATCCATCATGTCTTGTTACCACTGTGCAGGCTGGTGGTGGTGGTGTAATGGTGTGGGGGATGTCTTCTTGGCACACTTTAGGCCCCTTAGTGCCAATTGGGCATCGTTTAAATGCTACGGCCTACCTGAGCATTGTTTCTGACCATGTCCATCCCTATTTGACCACCATGTACCCATCCTCTGATGGCTACTTCCAGCAGGATAATGCACCATGTCACAAAGGTCGAATCATTTCAAATTGGTTTCTTGAACATGACAATGAGTTCACTGTACTAAACTGGCCCCCACAGTCACCAGATCTCAACCCAATAGAGCATCTTTGGGATGTGGTGGAACGGGAGCTTCGTGCCCTGGATGTGCATCCCACAAATCTCCATCAACTGCAAGATGCTATCCTATCAATATGGGCCAACATTTCTAAAGAATGCTTTCAGCACCTTGTTGAAGCAATGCCACATAGAATTAAAGCAGTTCTGAAGGCGAAAGGGGGTCAAACACAGTATTAGTATGGTGTTCCTAATAATCCTTTAGGTGAGTTCATCGTAGCTCTTAATACTCTCTTTCTGTCTGGAGGAGATATAATTGAAGTATTGTACACGTACCCGGCTACTTTCAACACCCATTGCTGCACTGATATTTTTCCCTCCATTTTTCTTTATCCATTTTTTTTTTGCTGGAAGTTCCGTCAATACCCGTCAGCCTTTAAGAGACATCATGCAGCCAGGCCTCTTGGCTTGCGGCCACACCGTCCTGAACGCGCCCAATCTCATCAGATCTCGGAAGCTAAACGGGGCAAGGGCTCGTCAGTACTTGGATGGGTGACCTCCTGGAGATATCAGGTGCTGCAAGTTATTTCGTCTCCTGGGTAACTTTATCGTAGCTCTAAATACTCTCTTTCTGTCTGGAGGAGATATAATTGAAGAATTGTACACATACCCGGCTACTTTCAACACCCTTTGCTGCACTGATATTTTTCCCTCCATTTTTCTTTTTTCTTTTTTATTTAGCTGGAAGTTCCGTCAATACCCTCCAGCCTTTAAGAGACATCATGCAGCCAGGCATCTCGGCTTGCGGCCACACCATCCTGAACGCGCCCGATCTCGTCAGATCTCGGAAGCTAAACGGGGCAGGACCTGGACAGTACATGAAAGTGAGACCTCCTGGAAATACCTGGTGCTGCAAGCTTTTACGTCTCCTGGGTAACTTTATCGTAGCTCTTAATACTCTCTATCTGTCTGGAGGAGATATAATTGAAGTATTGTACACGTACCCAGCTACTGTCAACACCATTTGCTGCACTGATATTTTTCCATCCATTTTTCTTTTTTTTTTTTTTTTTTGCTGGAAGTTCCGTCAATACCCGCCAACCTTTAAGAGACATCATGCAGCCAGGCCTCTCGGCTTGCGGCCACACCGTCCTGAATGCGCCCGATCTCGTCAGATCTCGGAAGCTAAACGGGGCAGGGCCTGGTCAGTACTTGGATGGGAGACCTCCTAGAAATACCAGGTGCTGCAAGCTTTTTACGTCTCCTGGGTAACTTCATCGTAGCTCTTAATACTCTCTTTCTGTCTCCAGGAGATATAATTGAAGAATTGTACACGTACCCGGCTACTTTCAACACCCTTTGCTGCACTGGTATATTTCCCTCTATTTTTCTTTTTTTTTTTGCTGGCAGTTCCGTCAATACCCGCCAGCCTTTAAGAGACATCATGCAGCCAGGCATCTCGGCTTGTGGCCACACCATCCTGAACGCGCCCGATCTCGTCAGATCTCGGAAGCTAAACGGGGCAGGAACTGGTCAGTACTTGAATGTGAGACCTCCTGGAAATACCTGGTGCTGCAAGCTTTTACGTCTCCTGGGTAACTTTATCGTAGCTCTTAATACTCTCTCTCTGTCTGGAGGATATATAATTGGAGAATTGTACACGTACCCGGCTACTTTCAACACCCTTTGCTGCACTGACATTTTTCCCTCCATTTTTCTTTTGTCTTTTGTATTTTGCTGGAAGTTCCATCAATACCCTCCAGCCTTTAAGAGACATCATGCAGCCAGGTCTTTTGGCTTGCGGCCACACCGTCCTGAACGCGCCCGATCTCGGAAGCTAAACGGGGCAGGGCCTTGTCAGTACTTGGATGGGAGACCTCCTGGAAATACCTGGTGCTGCAAGCTTTTTACGTCTCCTGGGTAACTTTATCGTAGCTCTTAATACTCTCTCTCTGTCTGGAGGATATATAATTGGAGAATTGTACACGTACCCGGCTACTTTCAACATCCTTTGCTGCACTGATATTTTTCCCTCCGTTTTTCTTTTTTTTTTTTTTTGCTGGAAGTTCCGTCAATACCCGCCAACCATTAAGAGACATCATGCAGCCAGGCTTCTCGGCTTGTGTCCACACCGTCCTGAAAGCGCTCGATCTCGTCAGATCGCGTAAGCTGAACGGGGCAGGTCCTGGTCAGTACTTGGATGGGTGACCTCCTGGAAATACCAGGTGCTGCAAGCTTTATACGTCTCCTGGGTAAGTTTATCATAGCTCTTCATTCTCTTTTTCTGTCTGGAGGAGATATAATTGAAGAATTGTACACGTACCCAGCTACTTTCAACACCCTTTGCTGCAGTGGTATTTTTCCCTCCATTTTTCTTTTTTCTTTTTTCTTTTGCTGGAAGTTCCGTCAATACCCTCCAGCCTTTAAGAGACATCATGCAGCCAGGCCTCTTGGCATGCGGACACATTGTCCTGAACGCGCCCGAACTCATCAGATCTCGGAAGCTAAACGGGGCAGGACCTGGTCAGTACTTGAATGTGAGACCTCCTAGAAATACCTAGTGCTGCAAGCTTTTACGTCTCCTGGGTAACTTCATCGTAGCTCTTAATAGTCTCTTTCTGTCTGGAGGAGATATAATTGAAGTATTGTACACGTACCCGGCTACTTTTAACACCCTTTGCTGCACTGATATTTTTCCCTCCATTTATCTTTTTTCTTTTTTTTTTGCTGGAAGTTCTGTCAATACCCTCCAGCCATTTAGAGACATCATGCAGCCAGGCCTCTTGGCTTGCGGCCACACCGTCCAGAATGCGCCCCATCTCGTCAGACCTTGGAAACTAAACGGGCCAGGGCCTGGTTAGTACTTAGATGGGTGACCTCCTGGAAATACCAGGTGATAAAAGCTTTTTACGTATCCTGTGTAACTTTATCGTAGCTCTTAATACTCTCTTTCTGTCTGGAGGAGATATAATTGAAGTATTGTACACGTACCTGGCTACTTTCAACATCCCTTGCTGCACTGATATTTTTCCCTCCGTTTTTCTTTTTTTTTTTTTTTTGCTGGAAGTTCCGTCAATACCCGCCAACCATTAAGAGACATCATGCAGCCATGCTTCTCGGCTTGTGTCCACACCGTCCTGAACGCGCTCGATCTCGTCAGATCGCGTAAGCTGAACGGGGCAGGTCCTGGTCAGTACTTGGATGGGTGACCTCCTGGAAGTACCAGGTGCTGCAAGCTTTTTACGTCTCCTGGGTAACTTCATCGTAGCTCGTAATACTCTCTTTCTGTCTGGAGGTGTTATAATTGAGGAATTGTACACGTACCCGGCAACTTTCAACAGCCTTTGCTGCACTGATATTTTTCCCTCCATTTCTCTTTTTTTTGCTTGAAGTTCCGTCAATACCCGCCAGCCTTTAAGAGACATCATGCAGCCAGGCTTTTTGGCTTGCGGCCACACCGTCCTGAACGAGCCCGATCTTGTCATATCTTGGAAGCAAAACGTGGCAGGGCCTGGTCAGTATTTGGATTGGTGACCTCCTGGAAAAACTAGGTACTGCAAGCTTATTACGTCTCTTGGGTAACTTCATCGTAGCTGTTAATAATCTCTTTCTGTCTGGAGGAGATACAATTGAAGAAATGTACACGTACCCGGCAACTTTCTAACACCCTTTGCTGCACTGATATTTTTCCCTCCATTTTTCTTTTTTCTTTTTTCTTTTGCTGGAAGTTCCGTCAATACCCTCCAGCCTTTAAGAGACATCATGCAGCCAGGCCTCTTGGCATGCGGACACATTGTCCTGAACGTGCCCGAACTCATCAGATCTCGGAAGCTAAACGGGGCAGGACCTGGTCAGTACTTGAATGGGTGACCTCCTAGAAATACCTGGTGCTGCAAGCTTTTACGTCTCCTGGGTAACTTCATCGTAGCTCTTAATAGTCTCTTTCTGTCTGGAGGAGATATAATTGAAGTATTGTACACGTACCCGGCTACTTTTAACACCCTTTGCTGCACTGATATTTTTCCCTCCATTTATCTTTTTTCTTTTTTTTTTGCTGGAAGTTCTGTCAATACCCTCCAGCCATTTAGAGACATCATGCAGCCAGGCCTCTTGGCTTGCGGCCACACCGTCCAGAATGCGCCCCATCTCGTCAGACCTTGGAAACTAAACGGGCCAGGGCCTGGTTAGTACTTAGATGGGTGACCTCCTGGAAATACCAGGTGATAAAAGCTTTTTACGTATCCTGTGTAACTTTATCGTAGCTCTTAATACTCTCTTTCTGTCTGGAGGAGATATAATTGAAGTATTGTACACGTACCTGGCTACTTTCAACATCCCTTGCTGCACTGATATTTTTCCCTCCGTTTTTCTTTTTTTTTTTTTTTTGCTGGAAGTTCCGTCAATACCCGCCAACCATTAAGAGACATCATGCAGCCATGCTTCTCGGCTTGTGTCCACACCGTCCTGAACGCGCTCGATCTCGTCAGATCGCGTAAGCTGAACGGGGCAGGTCCTGGTCAGTACTTGGATGGGTGACCTCCTGGAAGTACCAGGTGCTGCAAGCTTTTTACGTCTCCTGGGTAACTTCATCGTAGCTCGTAATACTCTCTTTCTGTCTGGAGGTGTTATAATTGAGGAATTGTACACGTACCCGGCAACTTTCAACAGCCTTTGCTGCACTGATATTTTTCCCTCCATTTCTCTTTTTTTTGCTTGAAGTTCCGTCAATACCCGCCAGCCTTTAAGAGACATCATGCAGCCAGGCTTTTTGGCTTGCGGCCACACCGTCCTGAACGAGCCCGATCTTGTCATATCTTGGAAGCAAAACGTGGCAGGGCCTGGTCAGTATTTGGATTGGTGACCTCCTGGAAAAACTAGGTACTGCAAGCTTATTACGTCTCTTGGGTAACTTCATCGTAGCTGTTAATAATCTCTTTCTGTCTGGAGGAGATACAATTGAAGAAATGTACACGTACCCGGCAACTTTCTAACACCCTTTGCTGCACTGATATTTTTCCCTCCATTTTTCTTTTTTCTTTTTTTTTTGCTGGAAGTTCCGTCAATACCCTCCAGCCTTTATGAGACATCAGGCAGCCAGGCTTCTCGGTTTGAAGCCACACCGTCCTGAACGCGCCCGATCTCGTCATATCTCAGATTCTAAACGGGGCAGGGCCTGGTCAGTACTTGGATGGGTGACCTCCTGGAAATACCAGGTGCTGCGAGCTTTTTACGTCTCCTGGGTAACTTCATCGTAGCTCTTAATACTCTCTTTCAGTCTGGAGGAGATATAATTGAAGAATTGTACACGTACCCGGCTAATTTCAACACCCTTTGCTGCACTGATATTTTTCCCTCCATTTTTCTTTTTTCTTTTTTTTTTTGCTGGAAGTTCCGTCAATACCCTCCAGCCTTTAAGACACATCATGCAGCCTGGCGTCTCGGCTTGCGGCCACACCGTCCTGAACGCGCCCGATCTCGTCAGATCTCGGAAGCTAAACGGGGCAGGACCTGGTCAGTACTTGAATGTGAGACCTCCTGGAAATACCTGGTGCTGCAAGCTTTTACGTCTGCTGGGTAACTTTATCGTAGCTCTTAATACTCTCTATCTGTCTGGAGGAGATATAATTGAAGTATTGTACACGTACCCAGCTACTGTCAACACCCTTTGCTGCACTGATATTTTTCCATCCATTTTTCTTTTTTTTTTTTTTTTTTCTGCTGGAAGTTCCGTCAATACACTCCAGCCTTTTAGAGACATCATGCAGCCAGGCCTCTTGGCTTGCGGCCACACCGTTTTGAACGTGCCCGATCTCGTCAGACCTTGGAAACTAAACGGGCCAGGGCCTGGTTAGTACTTGGATGGGTGACCTCCAGGAAATACCAGGTGATGCAAGCTTTTTACGTCTCCTGGGTAACTTTATCGTAGCTCTTAATACTCTTTATCTGTCTGGAGGAGATATAATTGAAGTATTGTACACTTTGTCTTAGGGACAGTCTGGCTAGCAGTGACTGAGTGGTTGACAGACGACAAGCAACGGAATGTACGTGCTCTGTGATGTCATAGCAGTCAGCTGAGAGAGGCTCGTGATGTCATCGCTGAGCTGTCTGTCTGTCTGTCTGTCTCTCTCTCTCTCTTTCTCTCTCTCTCTCTCTCTCTCTCTCTTCCTCTCAATTCAATTCATTTGTATTGTCAAAGCAATTGGACACATACATTCATACATACATATATATATATATATATATATATATATACATACATACATACATCCATACATGCTAGAAAGTCATTACTATGTTATCTTAAAGGCTAACTAAGCAGAACATATATCATTATAGAACAGAGTTCATAGGTCAACACATGGTTTTAGGGAACAGGCACGTAGGTCATACCGTTTGACAATGTCTCCAAGGTTCTCATCGTAAATAACAAACAGAAATCAAACTATCTTCTGGGCTGACCTTCTAGCTTGACCGTATCTTTCTTAAGTATACAAGAGAGAAAAACAGGTGTAAGAAAATAATTTCTAATTTTCCTTCTACACATATATACATACATACATACATATGTAGCGTTATGTTGGGTGTATTTGGATAAGAGCATTTGGGCTCTGAGCTGAAGCACTGTTCTAAAGAAGACCTCTCCCCCCCCAAAGTTATCAGATTTCCTTAGCTCATCAGCTTGGAACTGGTTTGCATCAAAGTGACAGTTTTGGGGAGGATGGCACCGAGAAGAGGCCAAATAGTTTGGAATTCTGCTATGAGATGTCTGGAGAAAGGGGCCTGTAGGTGATAAAAACTCTTTGAAGTGGATGAGAGCCGAAATCCCGACATAGAGCTACGAACCCAGGCCAACCGGCATTTCCAAAAGATGGCATGGATTGACATCAGTCATAAATAAAGCCTCCCTCCAATAGGACACTGGGGGCTGAAACCGAAATCCAATCTCAAGAACTCAGGGACCAATCACCTACTGATCTGACAGACTATAAGGAACAGCGGACAGTCTTTCTCTCTCTCTCTCTCTCACCTGAACCAGAAACTCGCTGCCACAGCTCAACCTGTAGCTCTGTTGCCAGAACCGGAATCAGAAACCAACCAAGTCTTTGCCGGCAACAGAAGAGTTAAACTGGGAGAAGGAGATTGAGCGAATAATTATTTTAAAGGACTTTATTAAATAAATAACTTTACAGACCCACCTGATCAGTGGAGTTTTACAGCTGGACAATTGACTAAGTCGACTGAATACCAAAGTGTCAGTCACTTAAATAGCTATTTGAGTCTTAAGAAACTTGACCCTTGGAACAAACAGGGCCCTGCTTTCCTCAAAGACTTTGTCTTCAAGTAACTACGGTGGAACCCTGCTTACAAAGAAGATTTTGTGCACAACCTTGGAGCCTTCAAACCAATGGAAAATCTGTTTGGAAAAGACTCTACATTCGCGAAACCCCAACTTCCAGGTGCATCGACTGAGTGGAAGTTCTTGGACAAAGCCGAACCGGACTGCCTTTGTTCCAAACCACACGGACCTCGTGCCGTGTGCTGTTATCTGAGCCCGAAGCCAGAGAGGCCTCTCTGCGACGAAGTTCACATAAGTTTAACAGTTTGGAGTTTGTGATTCATGACATTTGAGAAATCAATTAGAAATGTTAATCTGTGATTCATAACTCTAGAATGTGTAATATCATTTAGTTTTCTTAAATATAAATGTGAGTTGCATTAAACTGTTTTGTTGATAATTTTAGAAATAAAATCTGTCAACGCCGAGAAATATCTTCTCATTCCTGTTTAACTGTTTAGTCTGAAATTGACACAAGTTAATAGACATTAGATTATTGGTGGCCCTGCCTATCCTCAATCATTGAATAATAATCAGTTAAGGGAAATTGTGGTAACAAATAGGATCTTTCTCGGCACCTAAACGTAAATGAGACTGATATATATATAACGAGAAGTTACCTGACATAAATACTAACCTGCGTAGTTATTTAATGTCTGACTAATAATACTAACGAGAGACTCACCTTCGTCTTACTAACCGGTATTGTAGTCAATGTGTTTATAACCTTTTTTGTTTAACGATTTGTTAAACGGAATGTACGGGCTCTGTGCTGTCATAGCAGTAAGCTGAGAGAGGCTCGTCATGTCATCGCTGAGCTGGCTGGCTGGCTGGCTGGCTCTCTGTGTGTGTGTGTGTGTGTGTGTGTGTGTGTCTCTCTGTCTGTCTGTCTGTCTGTCTCTCTCTCCCTCTCAATTCAATTCATTTGTATTGTCAAAGCAATTGGACATGCATACATACATACATACATATATGGAAAATAAACAATACGTGTACATCTCTTTCTGCATTAGTGGTGCCCTCACAGATGTGCAAGTTACATGACAGACAGACAGACAGACACACACACACTTTCACACACAGACAGACAGACACAGACACACAGACACACACACACACATACTTTGACAGACAGACAGACAGACACACGCATATTATGGGTCTTTGTTGGGTAGTGAAATGGGTAGCATCAGTCGCAGTGTGGGTAATGTCAGGGAGCCAATCATAGTCCCCGTTATTTGCATATCGTGGCGCAAAGCATTCTGGGAAAAGTAACTTAACACGTTTAGTCATGTATTTGTCCATAGTTTACACATGAGATGAAAGAGACAGTATGACGTATTGAGCACCTAGGATTCCTCATGTGTATGTGAGGGGCAGAGGAACCGGATCCCAAGTGTGCGTCCCAGGTGCTATAGGTTTCAAAGCATGCAGGGGAATAGGCACCCCACCCTGACACCTATAGAAGACTGGATAGGGAGATATAAATAGCAATGGGGAGACTCTTGTACTTGGTGTGGCTCTATCCATATAGTGGGGCCAGCAGGTGCAGCAATAGAAGCTCAGCCTGGGGAGACTGGATTTAGCATTTCCTCTCCATTTTGATAACTATCCATAATCATTTCTGCAAAATACTTCTATGATACCTATGTATGTTTTTTACTTGTACTATATTATACTATCAAGTATCAGTGTACACATACAATGTGACCTGTTACATTAATACAGAGGCCACGGAAGGCCAGATCACTAATAGCCACTGTCCCCTGATATTACACTTTTTTACAATCACTTTGGCACTCATTTCAGAACCTTGATGTCATTTTTCAAAACTCTTGACACTAAACTCACACCCGATGATCAAAATGCACATTTTTCAAAACTCTAACACTTTTTTACAATTGCTTGGATACAATACACATCAACCTCAGATCATTTGTTCATTGAACTAAAATGACACAACTTAACATCAAAGTATTACCATTTCAAAATGCAATTCACACATTACATCTGAGATCACTGTCTATTCATTTCATTACAAAGATCTAACTATCAATTGATACAGCTGCTCAAAATGATAAGTGACTGTTGCATTACTCTTAATGCATAATTTTATGGAAACTGACAAACAATATTCCATGTTTCGATCATGAAAGTTTCAGGATAATGAGATCCATTGACATCAATAAACGAGGAGCATGAACCAGTTGGACTACATTATCTATGGATGTAATATTTCATCATCATTCATCATCATGTAGCACTTTTCCACACCATGTGTGCAGTGTGGAAGGAAAGTTAGAAATTTTTTCTCTAATACCTGTTTTTCTCTCTTGTATACTTAAGAAAGATAAGGTCAAGCTAGAAGGTCAGGCCAGAAGGTAGTTTGATTTCTGTTTGTTATTTACGATGAGAATCTTGGAGACAATGTCAAACAGTATGATTGAAGTGCCTGCTCCCTAATCCATGTGTTGATCTATGAACTCTGTCCTATAATGATATAAATTCTGCTTAGCTAACTTTTAAGATAACATAGTAATGACTTTCTGATTATAACCAGCTCTTTGATTTTTGTGTATAAAAGCTCTGACTGTTAAAATGAAGGCAGAGCGACTTTGGGATCTACTTGAGTCACTGTTCCTCTCCACGCTGCGTGTATTAAAGGCATTGCAACTAACGCTCCAACCTGGTTGAAGATGATTGTTCTTCCACATCAGATTTGACATTACTGTATGTATGCAGGCCCTTGTAATTGCTTTTCCAATACTGCCAACTGGTTATTGATGATTGATTTCACATTGTGGTACGAGTATCGAGTGAAATGAGTGCTATCCACCCCAGCAACACAGTGATAACATGGAGCCGGCAAGTCATCCAGGTCACAATAGAGGTCAAGCAGTGGGAGGAGGAAGACGTGGTGGTCAAAGGAATGGAAGGGGACATGCACCCCTTCTGAGAGGTGGTCGTGGGCCTCGTCATAGAGGAGGGCTTAGGCCTCACCAGAGAGGCAGCCATGGGCCTCATTTGAGAGGTGTTGGGGGAACGTGGTAGAGGACAAGGCCACGGACCAGACAGCGGCAGCAACAGCAAATAGTGTCCAGTGAAATCCGAGAAATAGTTGTAGAGCATGTTGTAAATCATGGCATGACCATGACTGAGGCAGCTACAATGATTCAATCAAACCTCAGAATCAACTCAGGATCAACTGTGGCCTCAATCATCAGAAATTTCCGTACTGAGAAGCAGCAAGTCTTCAGCATGCACTAAACATTAGGCTACTCTCAATTGTCAAATGACTGTATACTGCATACCAATGTGTAGCACAGAGTATAGTGTGCCTTTTGAAAGAAATGCAGACAGAGTGAAGCAGCTGATGACTGAGTATGTTCAGGTATGTTCAGTTTCAAGATGCCTCTTGTGAAAAATGGTTGTGAGAACCTGAACCTGAACACAGGGCTGATGGAAATTTAGAAGTACAGTAATCAATCCTTTGTTTTGCTTTTTACACTAAGCCAGGTGAGGAACACTGCAGTTGACATTTTACTGTAGTTTTGTTCTTTTTTGTAGCTAATTATTGTTGCATGGATTCAAAGAAACCTATGGTGTGATTTGATTGTATTGCATCAATACATTTCAGATTTTGTTCAATGATTCCACTGTGTCTGTAGTATTCTCTCTACTAGTCCTTTTACAGTGATGTATTTATGTGTAGTACCATAATGAAACATGTATCACATATTTTGTACTACAATATTTAATGATTGTACGAACAACTACACAGTGAAACTATCGGTATCTTCTGTGTTACTATGTTACTATGGTATTTCATGATAAATTAGTTATTTGAACCAACAAGTCTGCAAGTGCAAGGTTTCTTTAAAGATATGAAAGGCTGTCCAATGTTCAAAACATTGTATTGTGCAGTGTTACAAGTGATGACCGTTTTGAGTTTTGTGTCTAGAGTTTTGAAAAATGACATCAAGGTTCTGAAATGAGTGACAAAGTGATTGTAAAAAACTGTATATTCATCCTATTTAATGTGCTCTTTTAAAATGTACTTTTCTTTTTTATGTTGCCATTTCTGTTCTACCAATGTTTCAGTTGTTAGCCAAAGATTGACAGAGTACATCTCATACACACAGGCCAGACAGCAAGGATTTCTTTTTGAAATTCAATTACAAATGCTGCATGAATTCATCAATACGATTAGAGCTCCTGAAAACTCACTTAACAGCATCTCATTAGCAGTGAAAAGAAACCAAGAAAGTTGGGACAGTCGACTATTTACCACTATGTAACATCACCTTTTCTTTTAATAACACTTATTAAGCACTTGGGCACTGAAGACACCACTTGGTTAAGTTTAGCAAGCGGGATTTTCCCCCATTCATCCATTATGCATTTCCTCAGCTGCGCAACTGCACAGGGCCTTCGTTGTCTTAATTTGCACTTCATAGTGCGCCACACATTCTCAATTCGGAGACAGGTCAGGACTGCAGGCAGGCCATGCTAGCACCCGCACTCTCTGCCTACGCAACCATGCGCTTGAAATCTGGGCAGAATGTGGTTTGGCGTTATCCTGCTGAAAAATGCAGGGACGTCCCTGGAAAAGATGATGTCTGGATGGCAGCATATGTTGCTCCAAAATGTGTACATCTCTTTCTGCAAAAATGGTGCCCTCACAGATGTGCGAGTTACATGACAGACAGACACTCATACACACTGTCACACCCACACACACACACACACTTTCACAGACAGACACATGCACACACACTCACTTTCACACAGAGACAGACACACAAACACAGAGACAGACACACACACTTACAGACACACACACACACACTCACTTTCACACAGAGACACACAAACACATACACTTTCACACAGACACACACACACATACATACATACATACATACATATATAAGGAAAAGAAACAATACATTTAAAAATCACAAAAAGATGTAATAAAGTACAGAAAATCTAAATGTAATAAAATGTGATCTTTAATACACACAAATATGTATGGCTGGTCGGATGCGTCTTGGACTCGGGTTCCTCTTCATTACGTATAATGCTTTTGCCTTTTGCTATAGCTTTCCGTGGAGGGGATCGTGGGTGAGTTTGTACCATTCTTGGGAGGCTCTGCCTTGTTGGGGCGGAGCTGTGATCCAGGTGAACAGCAGATCGGACATAGGTGGGCATGTGGGCGGAGGAGGAAGGCCGGTCAAGCAAATAAGCTTGCTAAGGTACGCAGCAGCAGCAAGCAGCCCCACCATCCAGTCAGCCAGCCAGTCTGGCTGGCAGTGACTGAGTGGTTGACAGACGGCAAGCAACGGAATGTACGTGCTCTGTGATGTCATAGGAGTCACCTGAGAGAGATGTTTGTGATGTCATCGCTGAGCTGGCTGGCTCTGTGTGTCTTGCTGGCTGTGTGTGTGTGTGTGAGAGAGAGAGAGACTTTTTGACTTTTATCAGACTTCATTGCCTGTTTGCAACACGCAATAATTCATACAAAAGAAAATAAATAAATAAATAAAAAATAGTGTTCCCCTTTGTTTGTCTCCCCCCAACAAGCATTAACTCCGCCACTGATCTGTACACTTTTAAAGAAAGCAACCCAATACACACAACAAAACAACCATCAAATACTAAACCCTATAAATGAATTACATAATAAAAACCAACTCCCCGTCATACAATTCACAAAGGGCATCATTAATACACCAGACCTGTTCAAAACTCTCCAAATCATTCATCAGCCTGTAATAGTTAAACTCTAGTCTGACTCTGCACTTGACCAGCATGGCAAACACTCTCACTGCATCCTCACTGCCCTCCCCACACACTCTGTTCTTCCTAGTCTTATAGACGGCCATTTTAGCCTGGCCCAGCAAGAAGTTTACCAGCTGGTCCACATGTTTGGTCTTTCTGGTGTATCGCGCCCCTAAAATAAAAACCTTTGTGTTAAAAATCAGGTTAAGATCAGTAAAAAGACGAGTTAAAAGACTAAAAATGGGTGACAACCGAGAGCAAGTGCTGAAACAGTGAAACACGGTCTCTCTCTGAGCACAGAATGGGCAGGCGTCGGACACAGCAGGGTTAAGAACAGTAATAAAAGAATTGACAGCAATAATGGTGTGTAACACCCTCCACTGCAGATTGCCAGCTCTCTTATTGAGGGGGGCTTGTACAGGCTTCTCCAGGCGGGCGCAGTGTCTTCCCCCAGCCCCAGCCTGTAAAGTAATTTTAGGAATCACAAAGAAACAGTTGAAAGTGCTAAATAAGTATTTTGATGCACCATATTAATTTAGGAAATTTACATGTTGTTTTTCATCAGCTTCTGTATCTGATGGCTCCACATCACTGGCTGGATTGACAGCAACGACACTCTAAAAAAAGAAGTGTTAAGTTTGAGCATTCAGGACTTGTTTTGAAGATCCTGAATATCACTGGTCCACAATTTATCTGTGAAACTATGGGTTAATCTCCATATACAAAATACTTTTCACACACACTTTAAATTTACAACTAAATTTACATGTTGATGTCTTTCGTCAGCTTCTGTATTTGATGGCTCAATATAACTGGTTGCATTAACAGCAACGGCACACTACAAGAAAATAACATTATATTTAAACATTCAGGACTGGTTTAGCATCACCTCGAATATCCCTAGCCCTTGAGGTCGATTGTTATTGTGGTCTTCAAGACCAGTGCTTCTCAACCTTAGTCCTGGAGGAGGCCCACTGTCTGCTGATTTTCATTACAACAACATTGTAGGTTATATCAGTGACTGTGGTCCTAAAGTACCCCTATGCCTGCTGTTTTTTTTCCAGTTGAGCTCTTAATTACCTAATTGGCTTAACTGAAGCCATTTAACCCTTTTCCCAGGTCTTTGGTTGTTGATGAGTTACAAAGAGCTGGATTGTGGCCCGCCATGACTGGAAGTGAAGAACACTCACTCTAGGCCTTTAACTTAATGTTCATATGTAGGGGCCTATCCATCTGATTTGTTTTTGCACATTTATTAACAGAAAAAATGATGGTACGTGAAATCATCTGAGCTGAAAAATATAATGTTCCACCAATAATAAAATAAATGTATTAATTAAAATTATAGAGATAATAGAATGTTCACAGATTATTAGTTCAGAAAATAAAATATTTTTTTATATCTTAAATAGAATTAACACTCAAATCAGTTGTAGGGTAAACAAGGTCTATTTTTTGGATTGATTTTATAATTATACATGTATGGCTGCATGAAGCTTACCTGAGAATCTGATATTTTAGTAACTTTGTTGCTTCTTGTTGGGTAGTCCACGTTTGCCGCCGTTCTTTTTCTGTAAATGTAAATCAAAAGGCAATAATTACATACTGTAATTAAAATACAAAAAGTATAAACATTGTATTATTATTTTTTTATCCTGTTTCTCCATCTCGATGCTGTTCTTTTTGGAATTGCATATCTAGGTTTACTTAAATACTGTTTATAAGATTGTAAACTCATCATCCAAATTTCTTCATTTGCCAAACTTTATGTAGTGCGCTTGCAGTTTCAGAAGAAGAAAAAAAACTGTAACAGATGGGATATGTAGTACTTTATACTCGAGTGGTCTATGCGATTACACCCTGTTGGTGTTATTAAGAACGCCAAGTACCAGAATGCAGAGCGGGACTGTTTTTTGTGCCGTGACTTGTCGGGGGAAAAAGGCGCAGAAAAAACGGACGAGAAGGTGAAGGTAGTATGGCGGTGATGCACGCGTTGGTGAAGTGGGAAAGCGGGGTCGACAAAGACTCTTACAGCGTGATTCCCACTGCTTGCTTTCGCAATTTTGATTTATTCAGCATTGCTGATGATGACGAAGAGACGACTCGAAACTTCAGAGCAGAGTGGAGAGACACGAACAAACCTCCAAAAGGTGGATGGCCTGTCCATGAAGCGCAGATCATTATGACTGGTAACAATGTTTATTTAAAAAAAAAAAACATTAAAGTCTTTACATGCTATTTGATATATACAATCACAGTATATTTGAAATGAATGTTTAAGTTATTAATGTGTTGTACTTCTAACATACTCTTATAACATGGTAGGTGGTGGTGAGGGCGCTAAAAACTCGTCATACTTGACTGGCATTTGTAAGAACGATTTATTGGGTGTTGTGCTTTACAATAAAATCCCCCAAATCACAAAATAAATTAAACCAGATATAATTTAACTTCAGTTTTGATTCAGTGTTGGCTGTTCATCTTAATTTGTATGGTCAAAGCACAGTATTTTTATGACAAATAAATATAATCCCCAAATATCTGTGGACATAATGCAGGGTTTTATTTATTTTATTTTTATTTTAGGAAAAGAAGGCGAACTAAGAAGAAAACTTAATGACCTAACAAAAATGCCCTGTCCTAAAATGAAGAGAGTACCTAAACCAAACAAAAAACTTCAAATTTCAGATGATAGTGACCTTGATGAACCACAGTTACCGGTGAGATAATTACTGCAAATATTAAATAAATGTATTGCAGGATTGTTTTTTTTTAATCATATTCATATATATATATATATATTTTCATTTTAAACTCTTTTCCTCTCTGAATACAGCACAAAATAAGAAAGAAAACCGATGGAGCTTCAAGAATTAGATCCCGTCATATTCTACAGACATTTAAAGAGTCCAGTGAAGTTGAGCTACAGCAAAACGTTAAGCAGCTCGAAAAGGAAAACACAAGACTTAAAAATGAAAACCAATGTCTTCGAAACCGTATGGTTGATGGTAAGTTTTTTTATTTATAGCAAATAATTCCTTACCTTGATAAATGTTATTCTTCAGTAATTTAGATTCCAGAGTAATGTATTATAGTTGATCATACTGAAGTAATCTAGAACCACAATACAGACTCTTAATGTGCACTGTCTAATAGTTTAATAATACTGATTATTAAATAAAGTTTTTCAACATAACTTCATAATCCTACATTAATGACTATATGCATTACATTAGACCTGGAAATTCTTGTATTTTATCTTTTTTATTTTTTTTGTAGCTAATGTTAATGACCCACAAAAAGGTCAGTTTGCCAATAACATAGAGCAAGTCTCTCAAGTATAATTGCAGGCATTGATGGTTTTGTTTTCACTTTGCATTAAATATATTACTAGAAATGATTATCATTTAATACTAAGGTTTTTTTCTCCAGAGATTCCAGACCTTTTGGACAATCTGAAAAAAATTGTAACAAAAGCCACATTTATCAGCAATGAAGACAAAAGTGTGTCACCATCAAGTGGTTCTGACAGCCCCACAGCAAATTGTTCTGAATCTGACAAAGAATCACCAAAACAGGTATAACACTCTTGGTCTACAATATTACAAAGACAAGGTAAAAATATATATATTGAAAACAAATATTGGTTGTAAACAATCTAATGATGCTACATTATCAGTTATATTCATAGTTATAGTTGATAATAAGAATGTAATTGAATTATGGGTGTCACAGATTCACTTTATTATGTGAATTATGTGAACTACCGGTACTCCCCCCTCCCCTCCCCTGTTCCCCCACAATAAGAAAAGCACTGAAAACAGAAGACAAAATAAACAAACTGAAAAAAGTAAAGCAACAAAAAAACGCAGCCAAAGGACAGAGCTCTCAGCAGCACTCCCGCTCACTGCAGACCCCTCCCACACACTCCCAGCTGAGAGAGAGAGAGAGAGAGAGAGAGAGAGAGAGAGAGAGTTAGTGTCTGTCTGTCTCTCTCTCTCTGTAGATGCATCATAGGGAACATATGTAACAATCTCTCTTTTTGTTTACCAAAAATGAGAATGAACGTATTTCAAGTGGGTGTTGCCTTGGTTGGAAACGTTTTAAGATTATTTATGAAGTGTAAAGTGGATTTGTCTCAGTTCTCCGTAGTTTTCAATGTATGTGCCATTCAGTAGCGTTCATGTTACAGATGTGCCCTATGCAGTGGTAGGGTCAATAAAATGTCAGTAAAACTTTATTTTAGCAATTATGGAGGGGAAGAACTGCAAATAGAGGGTCCCCACTAATTATCTAACTTACCAACAACGTTTCAAATTAGGTCTTGCGAAGCTGCCAAATAATGCTGTATAATCGTATGTGTCTTCATACACCGGCTGCTATAGTCTGATAGCTTTGATTATATATATATATTTTCTCGTGAACCACAAATGCTATTTGCTTGATTTTTACAGAGTATGTTATAAATACCATTCTTATGAAGCCTGACAAATTGTATGATTATGAATATTTTCAAATCATTTGTTTGTTTTTCCTAACATGTTACAAATGTTCCCTATGTGAAAGATGCATTATATCTTAATAACGTCTAAACAATTAAAGATATACAGATTATTATTTTCGGTAAAGTTATAACACATTGCTATTAACTATGTGTGTCAGTAAAAGTTTAAAAAATCCTAATAATTTTTTATTGATCCTGCAAAATAAGTGTTTAGGGAACATTTGTAACATTAGGGTTACGATTTGCCATAGACGCGGAATGAGTTTGATTGTGATGTTAAATGGGGTTTAAAGACGCAGTCGCCTCGGTGCTGATTACTATTGCTGTGTTTCTCCACTTCTACTCCATGCTTGGGAACGCCCACATCCAGTGACGTCAAAACCGGTGGAAAAGCGGGCCGGTTCAAAAAAGATCCTGGATCCCAGGCCGAGCAGCAGCTCCGGCTCCAGCACCGGCACCATGTCGCTGGAAAAGCGCTAAGTGAGCTCACAGTGAGCTCAGTGTAATGTCTGCTCTGGTGAGCTCACAGTGTGACCTAGTCGTGAGTTCACGTCTTCACTGGGTAGTCCATGACAACTTAATTGACTCAATTCTTGGGCTTAATTGGTCAAAATGACCATTGGTTGAAGGTACTCAGGGACTGATGTGTAGAGAGACTTATTAAACCTGCAGGATTGTGTTTTTCCCAGAACAGAATTAACCAGTGTAGCGTTATGTTGGGTGTATTCTGATAAGAGCATTTTAGCTCTGAGCTGAAGCACTGATCTAAAGAAGACCTCTCCCCCCCAAATTTATCAGATTTCCTTAACTCATCAGCATGTGAACTGGTTTACATCAAAGTGACAGTCTTGGGAGGATGGCACCGAGAATGGGCCAAATAGCTTGGAATCCCTGCTGTGAGATGTCTGGGGAAGGGGGCCTGTAGGAAATAAAAACTCTTTGAAATGGACGAGAGCCGAAATCCCGACACAGAGCTACGAACCCGTGCCAACCGGCATTTCCAAAAGATGGCATGGATTGACATCAGTCATAAATCAAGCCCCCCTCCAATAGGACACTGGGGGCTGAAGCCGAAATCCAATCTCACAAACTAAAGAACCAATCACCTATTGATCTGACAGGCGTATAAAGGGTAACGCACGGCATCTCTCTCTCTCTCTCACCTAAACCAGTAACTCGCTGCCACAGCTCAACTTGTATCTCTGTTGCCAGAACCGGAACCAGAAACCAACTAAGTCTTTACCAGCAACAGAAGGGTTAAACTGGGAGAAGGAGATTGAGCCGTACGAAGAATTCTTTTAAAGGACTTTATTAAATAAAGAACTTTACAGACTGCGCTGCCCGCCTGTGCCCAGCCATCCAGCTGGACAATTGACTAAGTCGACTGAATACGAAAGTCATTTAAATAGCTATTTGAGTCTTAAGAAACTTGACCCTTGGAACGAACAGGGCCCTGCTTTCCTCAAAGACTTTGTCTTCAAGTAACTACGGTGGAACCCTGCTTACAAAGAAGATTTTGTGCACAACCTTGGAGCCTTCAAACCAGTGGAAAATCTGTTTGGAAAAGACTCTACATTCGCGAAACCCCAACTTCCAGGTGCATCGACTGAGTGGAAGTTCTTGGACAAAGCCGAACCGGACTGCCTTTGTTCCAAACCACACGGACCTCGTGCCGTGTGCTGTTATCTGAGCCCGAAGCCAGAGAGGCCTCTCTGTGACGAAGTTCACATAAGTTTAACAGTTTGGAGTTTGTGATTCATGACATTTGAGAAATCAATTAGAAATGTTAATCTGTGATTCATAACTCTAGAATGTGTAATATCATTTAGTTTTCTTAAATATAAATGTGTGTTGCATTCAACTGTTTTGTTGATAATTTTAGAAATAAAATCTGTCAACGCCGAGAAATATCTTCTCATTCCTGTTTAACTGTTTAGTATGAAATTGACACAAGTTAATAGACACCAGATTATAGGTGGCCCTGCCTATCCTTAATCATTGAATAATAATCAGTTAAGGGAAATTGTGGTAACAAGTAATGATAGGATCTTTCTCTCCACCTAAACGTTAATGAGACTGATATATATATAACGAGAAGTTACCTGACATAAATACTAACCTGCGTAGTTATTGAATGTCTGACTAACAATACTAATGAGAGACTCACCTTCGTCTTACTAACCGGTATTGTAGTCAATGTGTTTATAACCTTTTTTGTTTAATGATTTGTGTGTTATCATATGCAATCCCATGGTCTTTGATTTGGTCACGGAAGTGATTTGTCTTTGATTTGTTGATCTAGAGTTGAATTTTAATTAGTTTTTCCCTTTTGTATAATTAGTGCAGTGCTACATTTAGTCTTTGTTTTTGAATAAATTTGACAATTTATATCTTTGGAATTGGTGTCTGCGTCCAATTATTACAGAAATTGAGTTCTACAAGATTCCAGGATCCGTGATAAGGTGATACTATAAATTCACTTCTTTAATTGAATTTTATAAGTGTACCTTACGCTACACCTTTGACCACCACGTCTTCCTCCTCCCACTGCTTGACCTCTATTGTGACCTGGATCACCTGCCGGCTCCATGTTATCGCTGTGTTGTTGAGGTGGATAGCACGCATTTCACTCGATACTCGTACCACAATGTGAAATCAATCATCAATAACCAGTTGGCAGTATTGGAAAAGCAATTACAAGGGCCTGCATACATACAGTAATGTCAAATCTGATGTGGAAGAACAATTCCTTTATCCCTCTGTTCTCCACCAGGGTTGTGCTGATCGCCTCGATTGGCAAGTATGCAGTGTGAGGAGTGGATCCATGTCGTCGTTCCTAGGCACTTTACAGCTGTGTGGGTGGTCAGGAGCACCTGGTAGGGCCCTGTCCACCTGGGCTGTTGGGAGGACTTTCTCTTGTGTGCTTTGATATACACAGTCACCTTGCTGGAAGGGGTGGTAAACCTGCTGGGATGGTTCAGTCTGGGCAGCTTTCATCTGTGAATGGACAGCTTCGAAAGCACGTGTTAGTCCCATACAAAAAGACAACATAGCATCATCCATCAAGTGGATGTCCATTTCCCTTACAGACAATGGAGGAGTGATGGAGAGTCTCATAAGTCATCCCATAATAATCTCACACGGAGAAAGACCTGTTTTTCTCAATTTGCTGACGATTTCATTGTCATTAGGACTATAGGAAGGGGATCTGGACGTTTGAGTCCTGTTTGTTTGCATATATTAGACAGCTTATTCTTTAATATCCCATTTTGTTTCTCCACTGCTCCAGCTGACTGAGCCTGATGGGGCAGTGAAAATGTTGTTTACCTCGCAGGGCTTTGCATAGTTCCTGCACTATTGTCCCAGTGAAGTGAGTGTTCCTATCACTGGAAATTTCCCTGGAATGCGAAATCTACATATAACATCCCTTAACTGTATTTTTGCTACTTTTACTACTTCAGCCTTCCTACGGGATAGGCTTCAACCCATTTAGAACACCTATATATTATTACAAGTATATATTCATATCCACAACATTTAAGCTTTTGAACACAATCTATTTGCATATTGCAGGATTATGAGCTTGACAAATGTGGCAAGTTCTACAATATTGCTAAGCTGTTACTATAAAACCTGGGGCAAACCAATTTAAAAGACTGATGCACACATCCCCCCTTTGCCCGTGTGGCCAACACCATGCGCCACATGGGCAAACCAGGGAAAGAGTGCCTGTGAGGCAACCAATGCATTAGCAAATGTTTGAGCTCTCTTATGGAAGGTGCAGTGGCCAGTTGCAATTTCCTGGAGCTTTTAAAGTGCATCTCAAATTAAATTTCATCCAGCCCCAGGTCATAAAAGTCAAACCCTAGTTACGACATACATAACACATACATTTTGTTGCTTCAAAGAGAATACAAAAGTCAGCAAAACATTCTTTTTTACAAATTCAGTTTGTAAACTGTATTGTACATATATTTGTTGCGTTTTGATTTATAAACATTATACATTGTACAAATCTTAAGTGAAGGGCAATGGACTGATTCTGACTTCATGGCTGTCATTCTATTCATTTGAATAATGTGACATCTCCACTAATAGTACATTATAAATTAAACTATCAATAGAAGAATATGTGCTACTGCGGACGTCATCTGAGCAGTTTCACAATATATTGTAGATTCCTATAATCTGGAAAACCTTTAATTATAGTATTTTAACTTATTTCTCCACTGAGTCAAGCATCACTTCAGCGTAGTGGACCTCAGCATTGGTCTGTTCAAGTTGCTGTGAGGCTGTCTTTAAAGCCGCGCCCTCGGCCTACTGTGTCTCAACAAGAACACCAGCATCTTCTCCATATGGGTCAGACATCGGTTCCTTCAGGACACGATTCATAATATGCATATCTGCCATGTGGAATAAATCAGTCTGAAGACACAATGTGTGGTTCACACAACATCAGAGATCGTCCTTATAAAAGGCATCTCTATCACATTAGTTGACATTCGCACAATCTATAAGGTTTCTAGTAAAGGGAAAATTCAAAATAATAATAATCTTGATTCCAATTTATCTCATTTATCAAATTATTTCAGTACAGCACTCAGCTGTCGTCAGCAGCATCATATCTCCTGTGTTTATTGAATCAGCTTTACTTCCTAGTGTAGATACTCTTTTTGTGTGGAGTTGTCAAAGTTTCAAAACAATGTGCTTATCTTTGTCCTTTTATCTAACTTAAATACCTGAGAACATTACAATAACTATTACAGCAGCTCCTTCAACACCATAGTTAATAGTAGTTGGGTAAATGATGGCAGTTATTAATCTTTGTTTCTCAATTCATTTTTTACCAATAAACCATAATTTGAAATTATTTCCATACTCCTATTATTCCTATTTTCATTATTATTAGTTTTATGCGGTTGTCATCTAGTATGTGATGTATTCGTCTGTATCAACATCAATATTATTATCATTATTAATACAAGCAGTGTAAATTACCATTCATTACACTCTTGCTCTGTTTGTAATAAGTTATGAACCCTTACACGTACTTACAGTCTCTGCCTTGTCTCTGACTTCTCTCTCTCTCTCTCTCTCTCTCTCTCTCTCTCTCTCTCTCTCTCATCTCAGGCTGCTTGTCTGCTCAGGCGAACAGGGGGAGCAGAGGAGCACATACGGCCCTTGCCCCCTGCCCCCCTCTTCCTAATTGATAGGGTATTTCTGTTTGTGAAAGGACTATTTCCAAACAGTTTTATAACTTGCCATGACTATGTTTCATTAAATTAGTTATGTTACACCTTTAGTTATACCTGTAGTAACTTCATTATTTTCCCTCATATTCCAGTCAATCACCATCAGAGTCTCTCGTGGCAGTACATTTGTCTCACACAGAACAAACTCTCCTTTCTCAACCGCTTTCAATTTTGGATAACATCGCACTGCATCCCAACAGCTGTTCTTTCTCCTATTCCTAATTTCTTACAAGAAAATGCAAGTTATATTTGATCGATTTGTATTATTACTATTTATATACATTTCACTACATTATTGTAGTTAATGAATGTATTTAATCTTTGGAAAATAAGCCTTTTCATTGATCTCAATAATGATGTCCAGGTACTTCAGGAAAGCACATTTTCAAAAAATGTGTCCAGTCAATGATTTCCCCAACTAAGAACCTGCGTGGGCACTAAGACTGTCCTCCTGCGCGGCTCATGTCTTTATTGTGACACTTCCTCCTATTGAAGTCCAATCTACACCAGTACAGGTTCAGAAGAACTGTTCCCGAATCCAGATTGAACTGATCAATAGTTAATTTCTTACCTACACATTGTATTTAGGGATCTATTTCTAGGGATTTAAAAACTCTTCATTGTGGAACTCATAGCTTCCAAATGAGCACATCGTTAATTTCCTGGAGTATCTGGTTATCTATTTATCAATATGTAAGAAACCTTCACCGAATGTTTGTGGTTGCCTCGGATTCCTATTTCTAAATTTGGCTCTAATTCCATTTCTAAGATGTTACTTTTAACTTCTGTATTCGTAAGACCTATTTAAATAACTTAATTTTGTATTATTATTTCTGTTTGCAATAGCATTCTGTGTACAGTTAAATGCTGACTTTCTTGTAGGTCTGTTATTACAACATATTTAACTGGCGTTTTTTAGCTATCATTCTGTAACTATTTGTGACTTATGACTCTCTTAGTCATATTCTGGACTATACAGTACATGAAAAAGTCAAAATATGGACATTTACCTTGCGCAAACTGAAAACGTACAAACATACAAAGAGACACATATTAATTTATATCCATAGTAAATTCAGATACCATGGTTTTGGTTGGCATGTTATATTGACCTGCAGTGTCTCAAACTACCCTTATTTATTACTTATCTAGTAATTTTCCTTCAGTATCTTGAGGACTGTCATTTATACTGAAAAACATATATATATATATATTTTTAATTTGTCTTCGGGCCATTCAGATTGAATTATGCCTGTTGTCTTTTCTTTCTTTTCTCTAACAAATGTTTTAAGATAGCTAGCTTTGGTTTCTCATTTCTTAATGCTTTGTATTCCTATTTTGCAAAACCGTTTTTAGGTGCTCAAGTCTATCTGAATCAAAAGTCCCATCTTCTGGAAACCTTAATTTTCTGTCACCTATTGTCCAGTCAAACGCACCGCTTCACTCCATAGTTATCATACATGTACCTTACATGTGTACCTTTAAGTGGCGGGTCGCCCATCTTACTAGAGCTGTTCCCACACAGTAACACGTTTTCCCATTTTCTATGTATCGTTTTGTACACAACAACCAAGGCGTGCAAGCCCGCAAAATAACAATAAACGACAGGGGAGAAAACATAGCAAAAAACAAGAAAACACAAATAATACTAAATCCTATATAGGAATAACAACAAACATGCTTTTCAATGTTTGCATTTATAGAACTTGTATATAACTTAATGACTTTTCTTCATTTACCATAAACACTATAAACTTCTATAAACTATAAACACGATATTTTATATTATCACCGGCGTATCAGATATTGAACAATTAATTAGCACTCCTTTTTTTTTTTTTTTCTAATAGTAGGTCAAACCTACGCTGCAGTTTACAAACACACTTAAGCCTGCGGGAACCCAGACAGGAAAACACAGTCCTGTTCCTTCACAAACAAGAAGACACAGTCAAGTCTATGGTAACCCTAAGAAACCATGCTCCTCGGTTATTGGTGTCAATGGATCTCATTATCCTGAAACTTTCATGATCGAAACATGGAATATTGTTTGTCAGTTTCCATAAAATTATGCATTAAGAGTAATGCAACAGTCACTTATCATTTTGAGCAGCTGTATCAATTGATAGTTAGATCTTTGTAATGAAATGAATAGACAGTGATCTCAGATGTAATGTGTGAATTGCATTTTGAAATGGTAATACTTTGATGTTAAGTTGTGTCATTTTAGTTCAATGAACAAATGATCTGAGGTTGATGTGTATTGTATCCAAGCAATTGTAAAAAAGTGTTAGAGTTTTGAAAAATGTGCATTTTGTTCATCGGGTGTGAGTTTAGTGTCTAGAGTTTTGAAAAATGACATCAAGGTTCTGAAATGAGTGCCAAAGTGATTGTAAAAAAGTGTAATATCAGGGGACAGTGGCTATTAGTGATCTGGCCTTCCGTGGCCTCTGTATTAATGTAACAGGTCACATTGTATGTGTACACTGATACTTGATAGTATAATATAGTATAAGTAAAAAACATACATAGGTATCATAGAAGTATTTTGCAGAAATGATTATGGATAGTTATCAAAATGGAGAGGAAATGCTAAATCCAGTCTCCCCAGGCTGAGCTTCTATTGCTGCACCTGCTGGCCCCACTATATGGATAGAGCCACACCAAGTACAAGAGTCTCCCCATTGCTATTTATATCTCCCTATCCAGTCTTCTATAGGTGTCAGGGTGGGGTGCCTATTCCCCTGCATGCTTTGAAACCTATAGCACCTGGGACGCACACTTGGGATCCGGTTCCTCTGCCCCTCACATACACATGAGGAATCCCAGGTGCTCAATACGTCATACTGTCTCTTTCATCTCATGTGTAAACTATGGACAAATACATGACTAAACGTGTTAAGTTGCTTTTCCCAGAATGCTTTGCGCCACAATATGCAAATAACGGGGACTATGATTGGCTCCCTGACATTACCCACACTGCGACTGATGCTACCCATTTCACTACCCAACAAAGACCCATAATATGCATGTGTCTGTCTGTCTGTCTGTCTGTCAAAGTATGTGTGTCTGTGTCTGTTTGTGTGTGTTTGTGTGTCTGTCTCTGTGTGAAAATGTGCCTGTCTCTGTGTGAAAGTGAGTGTGTCTGTGTCTGTGTCTGTCTGTCTGTGAAAGTGAGTGTGTGAAAGTGTGTGTGAGTGTCTGTCTGCCTGTCTGTCTTTGAAAGTGTGTGTGAGTGTCTGTCTGTCATGTAACTTGCACATCTGTTAGGGCACCATATGCAGAGATGTACACATATTGTTCCTTTTCCATATACACTCACCTAAAGGATTATTAGGAACACCATACTAATACCGTGTTTGACCCCCTTTCGCCTTCAGAACTGCCTTAATTCTACGTGGCATTGATTCAACAAGGTGCTGAAAGCATTCTTTAGAAATGTTGGTCCATATTGATAGGATAGCATCTTGCAGTTGATGGAGATTTGTGGGATGCACATCCAGGGCACGAAGCTCCCGTTCCACCTGTAGCGTAAGGTACACTTATAAATTTCAATTAAAGAAGTGAATTTATACTATCACCTTATCACGAATCCTGGAATCTTGTAGAACTCAATTTCTGTAATAATTGGACGCAGACACCAATTCCAAAGATATAAATTGTCAAATTTATTCAAAACAAAGACTAAATGTAGCACTACACTAATTATACAAAAGGGAAAAACTAATTAAAATTCAACTCTATATCAACAAATCAAAGACAAATCACTTCCGTGACCAAATCAAAGACCATGGGATCGCATATGATAACACAAATCGTTAAACAAAAGAGGTTATAAACACATTGACTACAATACCAGTTAGTAAGATGAAGGTGAGTCTCTTGTTAGTATTATTAGTCAGACATTAAATAACTACGCAGGTTAGTATTTATGTCAGGTAACTTCTCGTTATATATATATCAGTCTCATTAACGTTTAGGTGGAGAGAAAGATCCTATCATTACTTGTTACCACAATTTCCCTTAACTGATTATTATTCAATGATTAAGGATAGGCAGGGCCACCTATAATCTGGTGTCTATTAACTTGTGTCAATTTCAGACTAAACAGTTAAACAGGAATGAGAAGATATTTCTCGGCGTTGACAGATTTTATTTCTAAAATTATCAACAAAACAGTTTAATGCAACACACATTTATATTTAAGAAAACTAAATGATATTACACATTCTAGAGTTATGAATCACAGATTAACATTTCTAATTGATTTCTCAAATGTCATGAATCATGAACTCCAAACTGTTAAACTTATCTGAACTTCGTCGCAGAGAGGCCTCTCTGGCTTCGGGCTCAGATAACAGCACACGGCACGAGGTCCGTGTGGTTTGGAACAAAGGCAGTCCGGTTCGGCTTTGTCCAAGAACTTCCACTCAGTCGATGCACCTGGAAGTTGGGGTTTCGCGAAAGTAGAGTCGTTTCCAAACAGATTTTCCACTGGTTCGAAGGCTCCAAGGTTTTGCACAAAATCTTCTTTGTAAGCAGGGTTCCACCGTAGTTACTTGAAGACAAAGTCTTTGAGGAAAGCAGGGCCCTGTTTGTTCCAAGGGTCAAGTTTCTTAAAACTCAAATAGCTATTTAAATGACTGACACTTTCGTATTCAGTCGACTTAGTCATTTGTCCAGCTGTAAAACTCCACTGATCAGGTGGGCACAGGCGGGCAGCGCAGTCTGTAAAGTTCTTTATTTAATAAAGTCCTTTAAAAGAATTCTTTGTACGGCTCAATCTCCTTCTCCCAGTTTAACTCTTCTGTTGCCGGCAAAGACTTGGTTGGTTTCTGGTTCCGGTTCGGGCAACAGAGCTACAGGTTGAGCTGTGGCAGCGAGTTACTGGTTCAGGTGAGAGAGAGAGAGAAAGAAAGGCCGTGTTTGTCCTTTATAGTCTGTCAGATCAATAGGTGATTGGTTCCTGAGTTCTTGAGATTGGATTTCGGTTTCAGCCCCCAGTGTCCTATTGGAGGGGGGCTTGATTTATGACTGATGTCAATCCATGCCATCTTTTGGAAATGCCGGTTGGCCTGGGTTCGTAACTCTATGTCGGGATTTCGGCTCTCATCCACTTCAAAGAGTTTTTATCAACCACAGGCCCCTTTCTCCAGACATCTCATAGCAGAATAACAAACTATTTGGCCTCTTCTCGGTGCCATCCTCCCCAAAACTGTCACTTTGATGCAAACCAGTTCCAAGCTGATGAGCAAAGGAAATCTGATAACTTTGGGGGGGAGAGGTCTTCTTTAGATCCGTGCTTCAGCTCAGAGCCCAAATACTCTTATCCAAATACACCCAACATAACGCTACACACCCCATCCCAAAGATGCTCTATTGGGTTGAGATCTGGTGACTGTGGGGGCCAGTTTAGTACAGTGAACTCATTGTCATGTTCAAGAAACCAATTTGAAATGATTCGACCTTTGTGACATGGTGCATTATCCTGCTGGAAGTAGCCATCAGAGGATGGGTACATGGTGGTCATAAAGGGATGGACATGGTCAGAAACAACGGGCCGTGGCATTTAAACGATGCCCAATTGGCACTAAGGGGCCTAAAGTGTGCCAAGAAAACATCCCCCACACCATTACACCACCACCACCAGCCTGCACAGTGGTAACAAGGCATGATGGATCCATGTTCTCATTCTGTTTATGCCAAATTCTGACTCTGAAATCGAGACTCATCAGACCAGGCAACATTTTTCCAGTCTTCAACTGTCCAATTTTGGTGAGCTTGTGCAAATTGTAGCCTCTTTTTCCTATTTGTAGTGGAGATGAGTGGTACCCAGTGGGGTCTTCTGCTGTTGTAGCCCATCCGCCTCAAGGTTGTACGTGTTGTGGCATCACAAATGCTTTGCTGCATACCTCGGTTGTAGCGAGTGGTTATTTCAGTCAAAGTTGCTCTTCTATCAGCTTGAATCGAGTCGGCCCATTCTCCTCTGAGCTCTAGCATCAACAAGGCATTTTCGCCCACAGGACTGCCGCATACTGGATGATTTTCCCTTTTCACACCATTCTTTGTAAACCCTAGAAATGGTTGTGCGTGAAAATCCCAGTAACTGAGCAGATTGTGAAATACTCAGACCGGCCCGTCTGGCACCAACAACCATGCCACGCTCAAAATTGCTTAAATCACCTTTCATTCCCATTCAGACATTCAGTTTGGAGTTCAGGAGATTGTCTTGACCAGGACCACACCCCTAAATGCATTGAAGCAACTGCCATGTGATTGGTTGGTTAGATAATTGCATTAATGAGAAATTGAACAGGTGTTCCTAATAATCCTTTAGGTGAGTGTATATGTATGTATGTATGTATGCATGTCCAATTGCTTTGACAATTCAAATGCACTGAATTGAGAGAGAGAGAGAGAGAGAGAGAGAGAGAGAGAGAGAGAGAGAGAGAGAGTTGTAGTCCAGACCACTGCAAAATTCCTGCTGAAGTGATCTGGATCACCACACAATGGCCCAAGGACCACTGCAAACTTGGATTTCAATGTATTTGTGTAATCTGTGTTGCAATAGCACCTACCATGTTCCTTTGTGGTGATCTGGTTAATTCTGATCTGGGAAAACCACAATCCTGCAGGTTTAATAAGTCTCTCTACACATCAGTCCCTGAGTACCTTCAACCAATGGTCATTTTGACCAATTAAGCCCAAGATTTGAGTCAATTAAGTTGTCAAGGACTACCCAGTGAAGACGTGAACTCACGACTAGGTCACACTGTGAGCTCACCAGAGCAGACATTACACTGAGCTCACTGTGAGCTCACTTAGCGCTTTTCCAGCGACATGGTGCCGGTGCTGGAGCCGGAGCTGCTGCTCGGCCTGGGATCCAGCTGATCTTTTTTGAACCGGCCCGCTTTTCCACCGGTTTTGACGTCACTGGATGTGGGCGTTCCCAAGCATGGAGTAGAAGTGGAGAAACACAGCAATAGTAATCAGCACCGAGGCGACTCTCTTTAAACCCCATTTAACATCACAATCAAACTCATTCCGCGTCTATGGCAAATCGTAACCCTAATGTTACAAATGTTCCCTAAACACCTATTTTGCAGGATCAATAAAAAATTATTAGGATTTTTTAAACTTTTACTGACACACATAGTTAATAGCAATGTATTATAACTTTACCAAAAATAATAATCTGTATATCTTTAATTGTTTAGACGTTATTAAGATATAATGCATCTTTCACATAGGGAACATTTGTAACATGTTAGGAAAAACAAACAAATGATTTGAAAATATTCATAATTACAGCATACAATTTGTCAGGCTTCATAAGAATGGTATTTATAACATACTCTGTAAAAATCAAGCAAATAGCATTTGTGGTTCACGAGAAAAAATATATATATATATAATCAAAGCTATCAGACTATAGCAGCCGGTGTATGAAGACACATACGATTATACAGCATTATTTGGCAGCTTCGCAAGACCTAATTTGAAACGTTGTTGGTAAGTTAGATAATTAGTGGGGACCCTCTATTTGCAGTTCTTCCCCTCCATAATTGCTAAAATAAAGTTTTACTGACATTTTATTGACCCTACCACTGCATAGGGCACATCTGTAACATGAACGCTACTGAATGGCACATACATTGAAAACTACGGAGAACTGAGACAAATCCACTTTACACTTCATAAATAATCTTAAAACGTTTCCAACCAAGGCAACACCCACTTGAAATACGTTCATTCTCATTTTTGGTAAACAAAAAGAGAGATTGTTACATATGTTCCCTATGATGCATCTACAGAGAGAGAGAGACAGACAGACACTAACTCTCTCTCTCTCTCTCTCTCTCTCTCTCTCTCTCTCTCTCTCTCTCTCTCTCTCTCTCTCTCTCTCTCAGCTGGGAGTGTGTGGGAGGGGTCTGCAGTGAGCGGGAGTGCTGCTGAGAGCTCTGTCCTTTGGCTGCGTTTTTTTGTTGCTTTACTTTTTTCAGTTTGTTTATTTTGTCTTCTGTTTTCAGTGCTTTTCTTATTGTGGGGGAACAGGGGAGGGGAGGGGGGAGTACCGGTAGTTCTTCCCGGGTCGGGGGGTCGGACCCCCTGAATGCGTCTTTTGAAAAACTGACCCGACGCCATGGAGTCAAGATCGCTCCGGTGCAGTTCTGCCCCCTAGAGCAGTGTGTGTTAGCGGTTGGGGAGGTAGCAGGGTGTGAAAATATCAAGTCTGCTGCCATTGTTATCTTCTTAAAAACCACTGATCTGCTCAATCAGCTAGTGGCTAATGGCACAGTGTTAGACGACACTTTCACCCCGGTGTTGCCGCTCGCTGCTCCTGCCCGGAAGGTAACGCTGTCTAACGTCCCTCCGTTCATCCGCACCGGCTCGGGCAGCTGATGTCCGGCATTAAGAGGGTCCCGCTGGGCTGCAAAGCCCCGCAACTGAAACACGTCGTGTCCTTCCGAAGGCAGCTGTATATGATCCTCAATAACATCAATGAGGATCTTAATGTCTCCGAAGTTGGATCTCTCTTGCTGCCACCACCACGAAGATTGCTCTTTAGTAATGTTGGAAAGTCAAAGACAGCAACCGTCAGGGTTCTTGCATATGACGTATTCGTGCTGCACCTCTCTGCAAGGATCCAGGACAGTTTGTCAATGTAAACTCCAGTGCCTGGGAATATTTCCACCTAAAAGACAATGGTAAATAAAAAACAAGTTTATCCCCAAACTATTCTTATATTATGTTAAGTGGAATACATTATCAGTAAGGCTGTGATTTTGTTACAGAAATGTGTTATTAAAGACCACAGTATGTCTCAATTCTAAGTTTATTAATTTACAGACATAATAAAGTCAGTGAATCTGTGACACCCATAATTCAATTACATTCTTATTATCAACTATAACTATGAATATAACTGATAATGTAGCATCATTAGATTGTTTACAACCAATATTTGTTTTCAATATATATATTTTTACCTTGTCTTTGTAATATTGTAGACCAAGAGTGTTATACCTGTTTTGGTGATTCTTTGTCAGATTCAGAACAATTTGCTGTGGGGCTGTCAGAACCACTTGATGGTGACACACTTTTGTCTTCATCGCTGATAAATGTGGCTTTTGTTAAAAAAAAATTCAGATTATCCAAAAGGTCTGGAATCTCTGGAGAAAAAAACCTTAGTATTAAATGATAATCATTTCTAGTAATATATTTAATACAAAGTGAAAACAAAACCATCAATGCCTGCAATTATACTTGAGAGACTTGCTCTATGTTATTGGCAAACTGACCTTTTTGTGGGTCATTAACATTAGCTACGAAAAAAATAAAAAAGATAAAATACAAGAATTACCAGGTCTAATGTAATGCATATAGTCATTAATGTAGGATTAAGAAGTTATGTTGAAAAACTTTATTTAATAATCAGTATTATTATACTATTAGACAGTGCACATTAAGAGTCTGTATTGTGGTTCTAGATTACTTCAGTATGATCAACTATAATACATTACTCTGGAATCTAAATTACTGAAGAATAACATTTATCAAGGTAAGGAATTATTTGCTATAAATAAAAAAACTTACCATCAACCATACGGTTTCGAAGACATTGGTTTTCATTTTTAAGTCTTGTGTTTTCCTTTTCGAGCTGCTTAACTTTTTGCTGTAGCTCAACTTCACTGGACTCTTTAAATGTCTGTAGAATATGACGGGATCTAATTCTTGAAGCTCCATCGGTTTTCTTTCTTATTTTGTGCTGTATTCAGAGAGGAAAAGAGTTTAAAATGAATATATATATATATATATATATATATATATATGAAAATGATTTAAATAAAACAATCCTGCAATACATTTATTTAATATTTGCAGTAATTATCTCACCGGTAACTGTGGTTCATCAAGGTCACTATCATCTGAAATTTGAAGTTTTTTGTTTGGTTTAGGTACTCTCTTCATTTTAGGACAGGGCATTTTTGTTAGGTCATTAAGTTTTCTTCTTAGTTCGCCTTCTTTTCCTAAAATAAAAATAAAATAAATAAAACCCTGCATTATGTCCACAGATATTTGGGGATTATATTTATTTGTCATAAAAATACTGTGCTTTGACCATACAAATTAAGATGAACAGCCAACACTGAATCAAAACTGAAGTTAAATTATATCTGGTTTAATTTATTTTGTGATTTGGGGGATTTTATTGTAAAGCACAACACACAATAAATCGTTCTTACAAATGCCAGTCAAGTATGACGAGTTTTTAGCGCCCTCACCACCACCTACCATGTTATAAGAGTATGTTAGAAGTACAACACATTAATAACTTAAACATTCATTTCAAATATACTGTGATTGTATATATCAAATAGCATGTAAAGACTTTAATGTTTTTTTTTAAAATAAACATTGTTACCAGTCATAATGATCTGCGCTTCATGGACAGGCCATCCACCTTTTGGAGGTTTGTTCGTGTCTCTCCACTCTGCTCTGAAGTTTCGAGTCGTCTCTTCGTCATCATCAGCAATGCTGAATAAATCAAAATTGCGAAAGCAAGCAGTGGGAATCACGCTGTAAGAGTCTTTGTCGACCCCGCTTTCCCACTTCACCAACGCGTGCATCACCGCCATACTACCTTCACCTTCTCGTCCGTTTTTTCTGCGCCTTTTTCCCCCGACAAGTCACGGCACAAAAAACAGTCCCGCTCTGCATTCTGGTACTTGGCGTTCTTAATAACACCAACAGGGTGTAATCGCATAGACCACTCGAGCATAAAGTACTACATATCCCATCTGTTACAGTTTTTTTTCATCTTCTGAAACTGCAATTTAGCACTTTCAACTGTTTCTTAGTGATTCCTAGAATTACTAACCGGTATTGTAGTCAATGTGTTTATAACCTTTTTTGTTTAACGATTTGTGTGTTATCCTATGGGATCCCATGGTCTTTGATTTGGTCACGGAAGTGATTTGTCTTTGATTTGTTGATCTAGAGTTGAATTTTAATTAGTTTTTCCCTTTTGTATAATTAGTGTAGTGCTACATTTAGTCTTTGTTTTTAAATAAATTTGACAATTTATATCTTTGGAATTGGTGTCTGCGTCCAATTATTACAGAAATTGAGTTCTACAAGACTCCAGGATTCGTGATAAGGTGATACTATGAATTCACTTCTTTAATTGAAATGTATAAGTGTACCTTACGCTACATATATGTATGTATGTATGTATGTATGTCCAATTGCTTTGACAATACAAATGAATTGAGAGGGAGAGAGAGAGAGAGAGAGACAGACAGACAGACAGACTGACAAACAGAAAAACAGACACACACACAAACACACACACACACAGAGCCAGCCAGCCCGCCAGCCAGCCAGTCAGCCAGCCAGCTCAGCGATGACATCACGAGCCTCTCTCAGCTGACTGCTATGACATCACAGAGCACGTACATTCCGTTGCTTGCCGTCTGTCAACCACTCAGTCACTGCCAGCCAGACTGGCTGGCTGGCTGGATGTGGGGGCTGCTTGCTGCTGCTGCGTACCTTAGCAAGCTTATTTGCTTGACCGGCCTTCCTACTCCTCTGCCCACATGCCCACCTATGCCTCTACTCCAAGATACTTATACAATAGAAAAACTATGGTAATAATAATATAGCCCAAGACAAAAAATATTAATCTTTCTAGACTGTATTAAAGTTCAGCACTTCGGAAAAATAGAATTATTTTGTATTTCAATAAAACAAAAATTATTCCTGCTATCCACACACCCAACCAATGTAAATGTCACGGACGGTGTTAATTAGCTCCTTAATCACCATTACTTATTATATTTATATTTCACTTCACTTTATGCAATATGGCTTGTGTATTTTGTTTGGTTCTATATTGCCATTATTTTGTGTGTTGATTATCTTTCACTTTATTGTTTAATTTGTTATTCACTTAGTATTATTTTGATTGTTTGCACGCGTGCCTTATTATTTTTGTTTCTTCTTTCTTTCACAACTCACCTGGGTCCACCTGCACTCTTCACACGCGTCCCCACTTAATCACCCTGCCCTGGGAGAGGAGAGGATTATCTGCTGTAGTCCACTTTCCAATGTGGGAGGTCTCTGCGGCTCATATCTCATTCAATTATTTATTCATTTATCCTACATCAAGTTTATTTATTTTCCCACGTTTCATTCAATCACCATCAGAAGCTCTCTGTGCTAAAAGTGGCAGCACATTTGTCTCACACACATCAAACTCGCCTTTTCCTGCTTCCCAAGCCTTATCAACTTACTCAGACCCTCGTCAACTTACTCAAACCCTCTTCAACTTTGGTTAACATTGCTCTGCATTCTAACAGCTATTCTTTCTCCTATTCTTAATTTCTTACAAGAAATGTATTCAGGTTTTTTATCAATATGTTTTATTTATATTTATACAGATGTCACTCCATTATTCGTTTATTGAAGTCATATATGTACCTAACAAAATATTAGCCAATAGGCCATTGATCTCAATAATGATTCCCATAATCCTAGGACACCTTCTCTTTTACTCTTCCTTTCCATTCTTACTTTTCTCCTGTAAAGCATTTTATATTACTTGAGCTTACTTATTCTATAGTTGTAATCTTATACTTCTGCGGTATCTTACCCTTTTCCTACATCACTCATCTTAAAACCATGGTCTACTTTGACTTTCATTTCAGGTATTATATGCTAGGCACCAATAACCAAACATTTTCTGAAAGACTGTAACATGTCACCAGACTGTTTACATTCTCCTGCTTTCACAGGCTGTCAGGGCTGCACCAGGCTCTCTTCTAGCCTTTCGTTTCCTTGAATTTGACTTTTGACAGAGCTTGTCCATAACATGATGTTTAACAAACAAATTCTGGTTCTTCTTGTGGAGACACCATGACTATTTATGTATTACTATTATTATCCATCTGTTTATTCAATGTATATTTTGGATTACTTTTCTTATAATAGTCTTTCTTTCTGATTTCTGATGCTTGAGGCACTCTGTATAGAGCCAAAGATCCTCATGAATATGATAAATCTGTTGTTACATTTTTAAATATAATTCTAAAATGATTGCCAAAACATAGACATTTACCTTATATCACCTTCAAACTATACATATTCATAAACACACAAAGCACATACACATTGATATCTAAAGATAATTCAGATATCCGATCTGTGGCATGTTTTATTGACCCTGCAGTGTCTCAAACAGCCCTTATAACTTATTATTTAAGCTTATGATTATTTAGAATAAAATGTCAAATAATCCCACTCGATTATTTCATTATTTCACTATCTCAGTTTTCTTGATCCATTGTGAAAAAGTTCTGTTATTTCCTCCTCATCTGTAGAGGCTACATTAGCCCACTCCCCGGTCTGATATTCTCGTAGTAACTGTATCCAAATGTTGGGCGGACATTTAGCCTTCACGATGATGTGTACATCGTGCGGGTGAAGGAGGTGAATAACCATCTTTTCATCTAGAATATCCCAAAAAGTTGTGTTACCCTGGTTTGGTTTTAATTTTGGGAGGGACGCCCATATCATTTCTTTTTCTCCTGGGGAGAAGGGGACATGGGTTTTAGTAGTATAGACTATTGATTGACCTTCCTCTTTACTCTGTCTAGTTTTGACTTGCATGGGTGCAGCTGGGACCGTTTTCAGAGCGGTCAGATCTGGATACAATGTATTATTATAACCAAAATCAGTGATTGATTTATATTCCGGATTATATGGGGGAGGAGTGCTAGCAAAACCTCCTTTTTCATATTCCCATGCTTTGCGATCTAAATCATCCCAATCGGGCCTGTCGTCCTCGGAGTGATCTGTGTCGCGACGCGCTCCTAACACGGCAGCACATCGCGCACCTACACCTTCACCTTTTCTGACCACTTTTCTTGCCCTTCTAATTTGCCTTGTAGTTCTATTAATTCTATCGTATTTTTCACAACTTCTGCTCTCAATTCACATTACTGTTTATGATGATCTTCCATTTCTGTTATTTTCTTTTCTTGATTCTCACCAACCTGACACAATATCACAATTCCTTTCTCTGTCTTATCTGGTTGTTGTTGCTTCCACCAGTCCCGGTGCTCCTTCGGAGACCAGTCTTTCTCCCAACTTCCTTCCAACATTTTCTTCTCTACATTCTGTTTTTTTATTTCTCAAAAAACCAATAATGCTGGTGTCACTCACTGTGACGATTTATCTGAAATATTACATTATTATATATTATATTATGTATATATATTATAATAAAAACAAACACTCCAGTAAGGTACGGACACCCGTACATGACACTGGCTAAGGTAAGGGAACCCATAAACAACCATAAGCACCCCCGGACCTAGGACAGACTGTAACTTGCTAACTTGCTAACTGTTTTGTTTGCTTCACATCGTTTGCTGCTAGTTGCATGCCAAACGAGTTCGTTCTGTCCAAAATATAAGCTTTTTTCTTCTAATAAACTCAATAAAAATACAGTGCACTAGCAACTATTTCCCTTTCAAAAGTTGTAGTCCCGTTTCAGTTAAAACAAAATGTGTTCTTCAAACAAAGAAAATACTTGTGTTTCTTTTCCCTCTTTACCTGCTCTTATCACAAAGCTTCTCAACACAATCTCAGGTGCAGGTGCACTCTGCGCTATCCTTTGCCCGAGCTTTGTCCAGGAAAACTCACTGTAGCCATCTTAGTTCAACACGGGCTCTCCTTACCTGCGAGTCACACGGGTCCAGTTCACTTTGCAAGTGAACAATCTCTTCTCAGAAACAATAAGGAAACTTGGAAAGAAACACAATCCCAGGTCGGTGTTAAAAAAAGTTCTTTGTTTTCATATTAAAAGAAAACATTTGTATTTTCTCTGCACACTTCACAGCTCCAATTAGCACACTCAACTAATCCCTGCCCCCCTCAGAACCGTCACTAAAGAAAGGTACTCACAGTCATTTTAAATATGACATCCTGTAGTGTTTGTTTTCAAAATATGATCTTATTATCACTTGAACCAAATAAATCCTTTGACCCACTAATACCAAATTACAGTTATGGGGGCCACAGATGTGATTTGAAAATACGATCTTCCATGTCTTTCTGTTGTGTTTTGACCTGGGGATCTGTAATTGTCCAAGTGGCTACTGCACATGTACTTATTTAATATTAAATGTGTTATTTAATTAGGCTTGGTTCTGGTGAGCATGTACAAGACGTCAGCTTTTTAAATAACTGTGTGTATTGGATCATACACATTTTAGAAATACTCTCTCAAACTTCCCGCATTGGTACCTCACCAGGGAGGTAGAAAACAGCAATAGCATTGAAAAAGTGTGATTGTAGTTCTGCTCTTCTGCAATATATTTCTACAATATCTTTAACATCTTCTTTAACATTGTTTTAAAGGCTGGGACCAATATGGTGGAATATCTCCAACACACGGACATTGAGAGACTCGACCCCTTTGTGCTGCTGCTCAGAGACCAACTCTCAGTTGTCTCTGAGTAGGCTATGGATCAACTTCCTTTCCTAATATGAAGGAGACCATGGATACAAAACCTATGAAAAACAGGTGATTATTGTTATTCTTCTCATTATAAACTACTTAATACATCTCTCCCATAAAGTACAACAGGATAGTGGTGACGTCATTCAGGATTGGATTGCCATTGGTCAAAAGCCCTCTGAGAGAAATTGTGTGGCGACACTCCACACTCTTAGAAGAAATTGTTCTGCACAGAACCATAAAGGGTTCCTCGAGTAATCGCTCTGGTGGATCCCTTTATGGTTCTATGTAGAACCCCTTCAAAGGGGTTACATGAAGAACCCCCAAACATAGCGTTCTACACAGAACCATTCGTTTTAAAATGTTATATATAGAACCCATTCAAAAGGGGGACACGTGCTATACCTGAATTTGTTTTCCAAATACAATCTTTAAAAAATGTATGAGTTCATATATACAAACACACATACACAACGTAAAAATCGCACTACTAGTGAAGTAACTTCATTTACATTATATGCCACAACTCCTCAATTTGGAACGCAAAAACAAGACATCTGATGTAAAAGTGTAAACTAATTACGAACAGCACTTTTGATTTTTATCTTCAATTCAGGGGCTACTTATTCGAACAGTAAACTGTATTCTCTCTTCAGAGTGACTGGAATGTTTTTGCCTACATTCAACTTAAATATGAAAGTTTCCAAAAACGGCATAGTTTTCTTTAAGGCTATTCAATGCCAAACACAAAATTCTCTCTGCTTTCAGTGCTTGTCCTTCAGCACAATTACACAGGTTCATGATGTTCTCATTTCAATACATTGTTTTCTTATTTAAACTATTTGACTTTGAGCTTACATTGAGAATAAAATCACTTTTGCAAGTAAAACCTGGCCAAGAAAGGAAGCAGCACTACAATAAAACAATACACAGAATACAAAGCAGTTCCTTCAAAAGTGAAAGTGATAAAGAGTGATGTCTGTCAGTAAATTACGTTGAGATACATATTGGTTATTTTGAATTAGGAGTCCAACTTCAATAACTTCTATTAACAAGCCAAAATACAGATCAGAATTACGGGTAATTGAAAATAATATGTAGCGCCTAGGTAAGCTTGGATGTGTTCAGAGAAACACTAAAAACGGACCTTCCTCACACCCGTCTTGTTGAGGTGGACGTGGTCATACCGGTGATGTGGCTGGATGTCTCAGTGGTGTGCCAGGTGGACGTTGGGGAGGAGGGCACATCTTCGGGATACTTCTGCGTTGATGGCCTGGATGATGTGCAGGGGCACGTCTGTGCGGGGCAGCAGTGTGGAGATGGTGATTTTGGCAGTTTGGAATTCCTCTGTGGCTTTCTTTGCCACCTGTCTCAGGGCTGAGGCCACATCGCCCCTGCGGGCACTCAGGTCGTTAGTGCCGGTGTGGATGAGGATGTGTTTGACCTGGCACAGCCTCCTCTTGGAGAGCAGCTCCAGGGCTCTCTGTGCTGTCGGGCACCAAAGCTTTTTCACTTTTCGCCCAGGGAAGAGGCGCCTCTCATCCAGGAACTTCCCATTGGAGTCGCTCAGAATGACCACCTCTGTGTTGACCTGCCACTCCGGGTTTTGCGTCGGGAGTGGTGGGGGCAGCGGGTGTGTTTTAGGGGAGTGGCGTTTCAGGGGTTTGTGTATTAGTGGCAGGTCTGGTGATAGTGGGGGTGTCAGGAGTGGTGGGGAGTGTGGGTGGATCAGTGGGTGCGTCAGTGGGTGCGTCAGGGGTTGTAGGTGTTGTGGGGTCAGTGCAGTGCAGTCTCTGTGCTCCTCTCTTAGCTTCTCCAGCTGGCTCTGCAGGCTCCTCAGCTGGCTGTGCTGGGGTGTCCTGGTCAGCTCCTCCCTCGCTCTGTGCAGCTCCGTCCTCAGGGTTTGGCTCTGCTCCTCCTGGTCTCTCACTGCTGCTCTCAGCTTATGGATCTCAGCCTTGTGGTGCATCTTTAGTCCCTGAACTCCGCAAACTTCAGCTCCAGCACTGATAGGCATTCCTTTAGTGTTTTAATGTTGCTGGAGAGTTTTGGGGAGACAGGGGGGCAGTCTGTGGGAGATGGGGCACTGTCTGGCTCCGTGTGGCTGGGGGCAGACTGCAGGGTGGCCGGCTCTGGCTCGTGTTTCTCTACCTCAGTCTGCTGCTTTGAGGTGTGGAAGCCGAGAGATAATTGGTCCAGGCTGCTCTCGCTGTCCTGCACCATGATGGTCCCGTTGTGGTATACATTAAAAGTGAGCATCACACTGTCTGTGTCTTTCTCTACCAGCACTGAGATCTGCCTGCCTCTGCTAATGCCCCTCTTGTTGTTATTGGGGTATGTCTGGCACAGGGTTTTGTGAAAGGCGGTGTAGAACAGTAGATTGTTCTTGACCCTGTTTTCTCCTTTACCGGTGTAGTCTAGGATGAGGGTCTCAGGAGATGCTCTCATCACAGCTTGTTTGTAGTCCTTATAGCCTGTGCAGAGCGAATGTCTTCAGGGTATCGGATTTCAAAAGGCAGCTCTGCAGTCAGACTGCTGTTCGATAGATTTGTATCAGTCTCAGTGGCAGTTGGGCTCTCTCCTACTGTCACTCTATTCAAATCGGAGCTCTGCATTTTCATTGGCTGAGTCAACTACTGAGAATGCTTATTTATTTTATTAATACATATTTTTTTGTTTAATTATTTGTCTCTATAGGTGAAAGGTCTTACCTCCAATTCTTGTCTTCAGCTTTTCTTTTCTGACTTTTCTTCCTGAACTGTCTCTCTGCTTTCTTCTTTTTGTGTTTCTCTTAAAATTATTATTTTTTGAATACTTTTTCTTCTGAATTTCTATTCCATGTCTTCTGTGTATGTTTATAGTGCTATATATTCATTTGTAAATGACAAATTAAATCCGCTTATGTATAAAAACAAATGTTTTTTAGGAGCTCATATTCCTCTCTCTCTCTCTCTCTCTCTCTCTCTCTCTTTCTCTCTCTCCCTCTCAATTCAATTCATTTGTATTGTCAAAGCAATTGGACATACATACATATACATACATACATACATACATACATACATACATACATACATACATCTACACGGAAAATAAATAATAGAATTATGAATCACAATAAGATGTAATTAAGTACAGAAAATGAAAATGTAAAAAAATGTGATCTTTAATACATACAAATAAAGAAAATAGGTTTACTATTTCCAGATTCCTTTTTTGAAATACAATGACATGCATAACAAACAAGTATTTACATTATATTTACAGCCGGTGCTCGTGTGTCACTGTGTCCCTCAGGCTGTGGTAGGCGCTGACATATTGGGCAGCCAGGGTGGCTGTGTGTCCCTCCCCCAGGAGGACTGGCGTTTTTCTTTTTTCTCAGTTTTGTCACAGGTTGGGTGGGCATCCATTATGTTGTTACAGAATTTGTCCCTTATTTTGGGCTAAAGCTTTCCGTGGAGGGGAACGTGGATCAGTTTGTACCATTTTTGGGAGAATCTGCCTTGTTGGGGCGGAGCTGTGACCAGGTGAACAGCAGATCGGGCATAGGTGGGCATGTGGGCAGAGGAGTTGGAAGGCCGGTCAAGCAAATAAGCTTGCTAAGGTACGCAGCAGCAGCAAGCATCCCCCACATCCAGCCAGCCAGCCAGTCTGGCTGGCAGTGACTGAGTGGTTGTCAGACGGCAAGCAACGGAATGTACGTGCTCTGTGATGTCATAGCAGTCAGCTGAGAGAGGCTCGTGATGTCATCGCTGAGCTGGCTGGCTGGCTGGCTCTGTGTGTGTGTGTGTATGTCTGTGTGTGTGTGTGTGTGTCTGTTTGTCTGTTTTTCAGTCTGTCTGTCTCTCTCTCTCTCTCTCCCTCTCAATTCAATTCATTTGTATTGTCAAAGCAATTGGACATACATACATGCATACATGCTAGAAAGTCATTACTATGTTATCTTAAAGGCTAACTAAGCAGAACATATATCATTTTAGAACAGAGTCCATAGGTCTACACATGGTTTTAGGGAACAGGCACGTAGGTCATACCGTTTGACATTGTTTCCAAGGTTCTCATCGTAAATAACAAACAGAAATCAAACTAGCTTCTGGCCTGACCTTCTAGCTTGACTCTATCTTTCCGCCTTATATACTTGGTGAATAATTGAGGAAGTAGCACCAAGTGACCACATTAGGCTGCCTGAGGGTTTCTGGGGAGTGTAGTTGTCTAGGGTCGGTTTTCTTCCCTAGAGTGCAGACCTTGCAGCAGACCTGGCCTGACATGTCTGCCATGTATGACCCTGCCCCTTGGTTTGTCCCACATCCTCCCCCCCAGCTGCGACCCCATAGGTCGAGCGACAGCCGCAAAAAAGCATGCACCCGGGACAGCCCATCAACATTCCCCATGGCCTTCCCTGGCCTGTGCTGCAGGGTGAAATGAAAATGTTGGAGACTCAAAAACCACCTCATCACACGGGCATTCCTGTCTTTCGAACGATGCATCCAAGTGAGGGGGGCATGGTCAGTGATCAGGGTGAAGTGCCTGCCCAACAAATAGTATCGAAGACTGTCCAAAGCCCACTTCACTGCCAAACATTCTTCTTCAACTACCAAATAATTTATTTCATTGGATTCCAACTTTCTGCTAAGGAACAACACCGGGTGTTCGTGATCACCCATTCTTTGGGACAAAACCACTCCGATCCCCACCTCAGAGGCGTCCGTCTGGACTATAAATTCTTTCTGAAAGTCAGGTACCATTAAAACGGGGTTGCGGCAGAGCGCCTCCTGTAGGCTCCGGAAAGCCCGGTTTGCTGTATCACCCCATCTAACCATATTGGGTTCTGTAGCCTTAGTCATATCAGTCAGAGGGGCCGCTAAGGTAGCATAGTTGGGAATAAACCTCCGGTAATACCCAGTTAACCCTAAAAATGCCCTAACCTGCTTTTTATTGACAGGCCTAGGCCAAGAGTTTATGGCTTCAACCTTGGATATTTGGGGTTTCACCATACCCCTCCCTACTGTATAGCCCAAGTATTTGGCCTCTTCCAACCCCAAATTGCATTTGGTTGGATTAGCCATCAGGCCTGCTGCATGTATTGAATCCAATACCGCTTGGAGCTGAGACAAATGTGATTCCCAATCTGGACTGTGAATGACCACATCATCTAAATATGCTGCCGCATACGTCCTGTGTGGTCTAAGTATGTGGTCCATCAACCTTTGAAAGGTGGCAGGAGCACCATGCAGGCCAAAGGGCATCACTGTGTAGTGAAACAGACCATCTGGGGTTGCAAAGGCTGTTTTTTCTTTGGCACCCGGGGTCAAGGGAATCTGCCAGTAGCCCTTGGCTAAGTCAATAGTTGAAATATAGCGAGCATTCCCAATATTCTCTAACAATTCATCTACTCGGGGCATTGGGTATGCATCAAACTTTGAAATTTCATTAACCTTTCTAAAATCATTACAGAATCTCCAGGAGCCATCAGGTTTGGAAACCATGACTATAGGGCTGGACCACTCACTGTGGGATTCTTCAATAACCCCTGCCTCCAGCATTTCCTTAACCTCATTTCTAATAGTGTTCCTGCGAGCTTCTGGTACCCTGTAAGGCCTCATATTTACCTTCTTTCCTGGGAGAGACACAATGTTGTGAGAGACTAAATGGGTACGCCCCGGTATGCCTGAGAAAACTTCCCTATTACGTATTATCAAGTCGTTCACCTCCTTCAACTGGTCAGGTGACAAGGCAGCTGCAATATTCACCTTCGGTGTCCCTAGTGGCTGAGGGGGGTAAGTCAACATCAACACTTCCCTGTCCTTCCAGGCTTTTATTAAGTTGACATGATATATTTGTTCTGGGGGTCGGCGGCCGGGTTGCTGAACCTTATAGTTCACTTCCCGTATTCGCTCTATAATCTCATAAGGTCCCATCCACGTAGCCAGAAATTTACATTCTACAGTGGGAACCAACACCAACACCCTATCACCAGGCTGGAACACCCTCAGTGTAGCCTGACGATTATAGGCGAATTGTTGGTGTTCCTGTGCCTGCCTTAGGTGCTCTCTCACAATGGGAGTGACTGTGGCTATTCTCTCTTGCATAGCATTGATGTGCTCGACTACACTCCGGAAAGGAGTGGACTCGTGTTCCCACGTTTCACGGGCTATGTCTAATATCCCCCTGGGGTGCCTCCCATATAACAGTTCAAAAGGCGAAAAGCCCAGGGAAGCCTGTGGGACTTCCCTAATGGCAGACATCAAGTAGGGCAGCATGAATTCCCAATTTTTCCCATCCTTATCGATTACCTTTCTTAGCATGGACTTCAGGGTCCTATTAAATCTCTCAACCAACCCATCTGTTTGTGGGTGGTAGACTGATGTTCTCAACTGCTTAACCTGCAACAATTTACACAGATCGGTCATAACCTTAGACATAAAGGGTGTGCCCTGATCTGTTAATATCTCCCTCGGTATCCCCACCCTACTACACATCAACATTAGCTCTTTTGCAATACCTTTTGAAGCCATGGTCCGCAGTGGAATGGCTTCTGGGTACCTGGTGGCATAATCCAAAATAACCAGTATATACTGATGCCCTCTGGCTGATTTCGGGAGAGGTCCCACCACATCCATAGCTATCCTAGCAAAGGGGGTCTCTATGATGGGCAAAGGGACCAGTGGGCTTCTGAAGGCTGGTTTAGGAGCATGTAGTTGACATTCAGGACATGAGCTACAATGTTCTGTCACGTCTGCATGTACGCCTGGCCAGTAAAACCTCCTCAGGAGTCTATCCTTGGTTTTGTCCATCCCCAGATGTCCCCCCAGGATATGCCCATGTGCCAGATTGAGAACTGTTCGTCTGAATGGGGTGGGAACTAGCAATTGCTCCACAATGTCCACCCCTATCTTATTTACACGGTACAATAGGTCATTTTTTACCATAAAATAAGGATAAGCTGTTGGCGGGTCTGCAGTAGTCATAGGGGTCCCATTTACTACCTTCACATTTTCTTTAGCATAGTGTAGAGTGAGATCTCGCACCTGTGCGCTGCCAAAATCAGTGGGGAGTCCCTCTAACACTGACACTTCTACATTGTCAGCTTCAGGGGTCTCTATGAATGGATTCTCACCCACCCTGCTAGTGCTGGGTTCCTCACCCTCCATAGGGTCATCTACGTCACTACATTCCACCCCTATGTTTTCAGTTTAATTTTCCCCAACCAAAACCTTCACTGTCGACTCAACTGGAACCAGGTCTACTTTTAGCTCTAGTTGTGGGATCGAGGCAACTTCTGGCTTACAGTTTTCAGTGTGCATTTCCAATTTACTATGTTTTCTATCTAGTTTTCCAAAATTAGGAAAATATCGTCCCAGTATCACATCATATGGCATGTTGGGTACCACACCGACTTCGTAATCTAGTTTCCCGGCCTCTGTCTGTATGTTTACAAGGGCTTTGGGATAGGGGCGTGTGTCACCATGTGTGCATGTGATACTGAGCTCCTGATGTCTATCCAGCTTGTTGGTCGCTACTAATTTTTCTGTGACCAGTGTAACCATACTGCCAGAGTCGAGTAGAGCAGCCACTTCTTTCTCATCGACTATCACTGTACACATGTGTTTTGGATTAGGTACTCCGCCTATGAAAACATCCGTCCCAACAGGGCAGGCATAAAATACCGGTTTCTCTTTCCCCATATCACACACATTACATTGCATTGGTTCCTCTCTACCTGGGCAGTGGGCCGCATTATGTCCTACTTTGTCACAATTGTAGCAGACAATTGGTTGTGATGGTGACCCCCTATAACCCTTAGTCTCGGCTTTAGGCCCCACCTTTGCCCCCCCCAGTCTTGCTCTTTTCTTCCAATCCAGCGCGTCATGTTTCCCAGAGTACTTTGGAACCATCTTACCCGGTCCGCTGGTTCGTCATGGCCTGGGGAACGAGTTTTTAACCTCTGGTACATGCTCTGCTGCTCCGGCTGTATAGAACCGCTCTACAATGGCCACCAAGGTGTCAGCGGACAGCACCTCATTCTGGCCAACCCAGCGTCGAACGTCCTTGGGCAAACAGCGTTGGTAGTTGTCAAGGACTATGGCCTCCACCACCTCGGCTGATGAATGGACCTCTGGCTGTAGCCATTTCCTGGCCAGATGGATCAGATCAAACATCTGCGTTCGGATTGGTTGTCCTGGTTGGTAGGCCCACTGCTGAAACCGATGTGCCCTCACTGCGGTGGTCACGCCCAATCGGGTCATTATCTCCGCTTTCAATTTATCATAGTCCTGGGCGTCCTTCAGCTCCAGATCAAAGTACGCTTTCTGTGCATCCCCTGCCAGATAAGGTGCCACAAGCCCTGCCCAGGAATCTTTTGGCCATCCCTCTCTCTGCTGTCCTCTCAAAGGTCATAAGGAAGGCCTCAACATCGTCCTGTTTTGTCATTTTCTGCAGAAAGTGATTGGTGCGGGGAGTGGAATGGGTTGCAGCCCCCTGTGGCCCAATCCTGGTTGCAAGTGCTTCAACACTCTCTTTCAGCTCTTTAGTCACCTTTTCCTGCTCTTCTCTAAACATTTTATTTGTATCATGCTGGACCTGCAGTGCTTCCTGATGCATCCGCATAGCATCCTGGTGAGCCACCTGCTGCACCCTGGTCGCTTCCTGTTGGGCTATTACAGCCTGTAGTTTTTTTTTTTTTGGATAAAAAAATTCACTCAGCCAGTCTGGGTTTCATGAGGTGCTGCCCGCATTCTACACCAAATGTGACAAAACGCCTTGGCTGTACACATGTGCGGGTCTTCTCTGTGATCTTCTTAGGAGTAAAAACCAGTCATGACCCAGGGAGGAGGTTGCAAATACAGGGCTGTGCCTGTATGTTTACTTCAAACAAAACAAATCTGAAAACAAAACCTAACTCACACTGGAGTTGTAACTAATCTTACATAATCATTCTATTTTAAACAAAGTCTGGAATAAATAAGTCTTGGCTTTCTCCTTATGAGCTACCTCTGTTTTCCAGATAACTCACCCTATTGTCTCTCACTTCTCTCTCTCTCAGGCCCGCCTTATATACCTGGTGAATAATTGAGGAAGTAACACCAAGTGACCACATTAGGTGCTAGAATGGCTGCCTGAGGGTTTCTGGGGAGTGTAGTTGCCTAGGGTCGGTATTCTACCCTAGAGTACACACCTTGCAGCAGACCTGGCCTGACATATCTGCCATGTATGACCCTGCCCCTTGGTTTGTCACAATACATACATACATACATATACACGGAAAATAAATAATAGAATTATGAATCACAATAAGATGTAATGAAGTACAGAAAAAGAAAATGTAATAAAATGTGATCTTTAATACATACAAATAAAGAAAATAGGTATACCATTTCCAGATTCCTTTTTTGAAATACAATGACATGCATTACAAACGAGTATTTACATTATATTTACAGCCGGTGCTCGTGTGTCACTGTGTCCCTCAGGCTGTGGTTGGCGCTGACATATTGGGCAGAATGTGTCCCTTATTTTGGGCTAAAGCTTTCTGTGGAGGGGAACGTGGGTGAGTTTGTACCATTCTTGGGGGGCTCTGCCTTGTTGGGGCGGAGCTGTGATCCAGGTGAACAGCAGATCGGGCATAGGTGGGCATGTGGGCAGAGGAGTAGGAAGGCCGGTCAAGCAAATAAGCTTGCTAAGGTACGCAGCAGCAGCAAGCAGCCCCCCCATCCAGCCAGCCAGCCAGTCTGGCTGGCAGTGACTGAGTGGTTGACAGACGGCAAGCAACGGAATGTACGTGCTCTGTGATGTCATAGCAGTCAGCTGAGAGAGGCTCGTGATGTCATGGCTGAGCTGGCTGGCTGTCTGGCTGGCTGGCTCTGTGTGTGTGTGTGTGTGTGTGTGTGTGTGTGTGTGCGTGTGTCTGTCTGTCTGTCAATTCATTTCAATTCAATTCAAAGGTGCTTTATTGGCATGATCTATCACAATATTGCCAAAGCAGATACAAATGTTCTATCAATCAAGACAAAACATTGCAATACAAGATTCAGTGGAACAAATATAGTACACATTGAAATAAAATTAAGTAGGATATAAACCATTTTTGTTGTTTGTATCAAAATTTGTGTCATGACATCAGAAAAATCACTGTTTTTATTTTGTTTTGCAAATGGAGTGCCACAGGCTGGTGTCTACACACTGTCTCGCAGGCTGTGGCAGGTGGATACATATTGCGCTGCTAAGAAGGCAGTGCGCTCCTCCTCTCCCAGCAGGACGGGGAGTTTGCAGCAATCGGGGATCATGCTGAACTCAGGGATATGCATTTTTAATATTTTAAAGTATGTCTCCCTGATTTTTGTGTATTTAGGGCAGGACAGCAGGAAATGCGCCTGTGTTTCGACCTCCCCTAGGTCACACTGGCTGCACAGCCGCTCTTCTCTGGCAACCCAGAATTTTCTGTAGCGGCCTTTTTCAATGGCGAGGCTGTGGTCACTGAGCCTGTATTTAGTTAGATTTTGTCTCTCTTTTATATTTTGGATTTTTAAGTATTCAGCCAATGTAATGTTTCTATTCAGGGCCCGGTAGCATTCCAATTTGTTTTGTAATTCTAATTCGTGTCTCTAATCTTTTGTGTATTTGCTTTTCAGGTACATGTCAATTTTCCCAATTGTTGTTGTTTTGGTCATTGTGTGTTCGGGCTCTGTGAGCCTCAGAGCCGTGGGGGCGTTTCTGTGTACGTGTAAGATGTTTTTATTAAATTCTAGGTGGAATATTTCCATGGGGCTTTTGTCCCAATTGTTGTTATTGAGGTTCATGAGGGGACCCCACACTTCGCTCCCATATAGCAGGATTGGTTGGATGATGGAGTTTAATATTTTAATCCAAATAGTTATTGGTATTGTTGTTTTCCCAAATTGTGTCTTTATGGCATAAAATGCCCGGCGTGCCTTGTCTTTTAATGCGTTTATAGCCAGGCTGAAGCTCCCTGACGCACTGATGGTCAGGCCAAGGTAGTTGTATCTGGTGCAGTGCTCTAATCCAGTGCTGCCCAGAGTGAAGCGGTACCTGTTTCCCTGAGATGGGGCTTTTTTCTGGAAAACCATAACTCTGGTCTTGTCCAGATTGACTGCCAGGGCCCATTTCTGACAGTACTGCTCTAGCAGCGCCAGGTTCTGCTGAAGCCCCTGCTCTGTGGGCGACAGCAGCACCAGGTCATCTGCGTAGAGCAGGAACTTGATCTCTGTGTCATGGAGAGTTAGGCTGCGGGCGTTAGACTGCTCCAACACTGTGGCCAACTCGATGATGTAGATGTTGAACAGTGTTGGACTCAGACTGCAGCCCTGTCTCACTCCCCGCCCCTGAGTGAAGAACTCTGTTCTTGAGTTGCCAATTTGAACTCCGCATTTGTTTTCAGAATACATTGATTTAATGATGTCATAAACTTTACCCCCTACACCACTCTGTAGAAGTTTATAAAATAATCCCTTGTGCCAGATTGAGTCAAATGCCTTTCTAAAGTCTACAAAACAGGCAAATATTTTTCCTTTATTGTTTTGGGTATATTTATTTATGAGGGTGTGTAGAGTGTAAATATGATCGGTTGTGCTGTGTTTTGGTAGGAAGCCAATCTGACTCTTATTCAGGACACTGTGCTTGGTAAGGAAGGCCAGTATCTGGGCGTTGATGATACTGCAGAACACCTTCCCCAGGTTACTGCTCACACAGCTGCCCCAGTAGTTATTGGGGTCTAATTTGTCTCCACTTTTAAAAATCGGGGTGATCAATCCTTGATTCCCGACCTCAGGGAAACACCCGGCTCTCAGCACCAGGTTAAAGAGTTTGAGCAGAGCCTCCTGCAGCTGCGGGCTGCTGTGCTTCAGCATCTCAGGGCTGATGCTGTCGGGGCCGCTGGCTTTCCTGGGTTTGAGGATTTTGAGTTGATGTTTTAGTTCCTGTATTGTAAATGGGTTATCTAAGGGATTTTGGTTATTCTTAATGATTTCTTCCAATTTATTTAGGTTTTTTAATATTTTAACCTGTTCTGGCTTTGGATTGTTTTCAACATTTTGGTAAAGTTTTTCAAAGTGTGTTTTCCAGATTTCTCCATTTTGAATTGGTATTTCATTTTTTGTTTTTGGGGTATTTATTCTGCCCATATAGTGGTCTTTTTTCTTACTGAGGAGTTGCTTGTAGTGCCGCAGGGCCTGGCAGTAGCTGAGGCGAGCCTCCTGGTTGTCGGGCTCTCTGTGTTTAGTGTTGGAGAGATGTCTCAGGTGTTTCCTAGAAGTTTCACACTCCTGGTCACACCACTGTTCTTTTTTTCTTTTAGACGATTTCATATTTTGGTTTTTAATTGTTTTAATGTTTGATTTTAAAGCCAGTCTCTCAAATATTTCATTCAGTGTTTTGGTGGCTGAGTTTATTCCGTTTTGGTTTATTTGATAGTGTGAGGATTGATATCTGTCTAACATGTTTTCAATCTCATCACTATTCAGGGCTCTTGTGTAGTTCTCTGTGCTGGGCTCTGACCATCTCTAACTGGGTGGCAGGGAGACCAGTTTTGTGGGAAGTTTGGCTCTGACTTGTGGCTGCGCTGATCTTTTTAGGTAAAGTGTTATTTGGCTGTGGTCTGATAGTGGAGATTGTTGTCTGACTATAAACGCATTGTTGGCTTGTGGGTCCAGGTCAGTTATGGCGTAGTCCACCACACTGCTGCCCAGAGCCGAGCAGTATGTGAATCTCCCCAGAGAGTACCCCCTGGTCCTGCCATTGATGATATATAGACCCAGGCTTTTACATAGGCGCACTACCTGCTTCCTGCTCTTGTTTACCACGCTGTCGTGGCTGTGTCAGTGTGGAGGTGTGTGTGTGGCACAGCGGGGAGTCTCCGAACAGGTGTGTGTTCCCCTCTGTATTGATGTAGTCCATCTCTCTGCCAGTCCTGGCATTGAGATCGCCACACAGCAGTACAGAGCCCAGGGTCTGGAAGTGGCAGATTTCGTTTTGAAGCTCATGAAAGCCTTCCTCATTATAGTAGGGGGAGTCTGCGGGTGGCATATAAATTGCACATAGGTATATATCTGTGTTATTTTGTAGGGTGTCTTTTCTGATTTTCATCCACAGGTGTGTGTCTCCTCTCTGTACTGGGCATAGGGCTGCTCGGAGCTCCTCCCTGTACCACACGATAATCCCCCACGAGGCCCTGCCACACCTGACTTTGGGTTTTTTATAGGAGGGCACAATCAGCTCCCTGTATCCATTGTATCCATCCAGTGTATAGACATATCTGCACAGCACCAAGTCTCTACAAGAATGAAAACATCTGAACTATTTACAGTGTTGATCAGTTCAGGGCCTGTGCTCTTCATTCCAAAAGTTGAGGAGCGTAAACCCTGCATATTCCAACTGCTTATTTTAAAGGACATGTTAATATATTTTATTATACTTGTCTCTTCTACATAAGAAAGTTTAATTTGTGGTCTACAACTGATATTATATTACTATTAATAATTACACTCACCTAAAGGATTATTAGGAACACCATACTAATACTGTGTTTGACCCCCTTTCGCCTTCAGAACTGCCTTAATTCTACGTGGCATTGATTCAACAAGGTGCTGAAAGCATTCTTTAGAAATGTTGGCCCATATTGATAGGATAGCATCTTGCAGTTGATGGAGATTTGTGGGATGCACATCCAGGGCACGAAGCTCCCGTTCCACCACATCCCAAAGATGCTCTATTGGGTTGAGATCTGGTGACTGTGGGGGCCAGTTTAGTACAGTGAACTCATTGTCATGTTCAAGAAACCAATTTGAAATGATTCGACCTTTGTGACATGGTGCATTATCCTGCTGGAAGTAGCCATCAGAGGATGGGTACATGGTGGTCATAAAGGGATGGACATGGTCAGAAACAATGCTCAGGTAGGCCGTGGCATTTAAACAATGCCCAGTTGGCACTATGGGGCCTAAAGTGTGCCAAGAAAACATCCCCCACACCATTACACCACCACCACCAGCCTACACAGTGGTAACAAGGCATGATGGATCCATGTTCTTATTCTGTTTATGCCAAATTCTGACTCTACCATCTGAATGTCTCAACAGAAATCGAGACTCATCAGACCAGGCAACATTTTTCCAGTCTTCAACTGTCCAATTTTGGTGAGCTTGTGCAAATTGTAGCCTCTTTTTCCTATTTGTAGTGGAGATGAGTGGTACCCGGTGTGGTCTTCTGCTGTTGTAGCCCATCCGCCTCAAGGTTGTACGTGTTGTGGCTTCACAAATGCTTTGCTGCATACCTCGGTTGTAACGAGTGGTTATTTCAGTCAAAGTTGCTCTTCTATCAGCTTGAATCAGTCGGCCCATTCTCCTCTGACCTCTAGCATCAACAAGGCATTTTCGCCCACAGGACTGCCGCATACTGGATGTTTTTCCCTTTTCACACCATTCTTTGTAAACCCTAGAAATGGTTGTGCGTGAAAATCCCAGTAACTGAGCAGATTGTGAAATACTCAGACCAGCCCGTCTGGCACCAACAACCATGCCACGCTCAGAATTGCTTAAATCACCTTTCTTTCCCATTCAGACATTCAGTTTGGAGTTCAGGAGATTGTCTTGACCCGGACCACACCCCTAAATGCATTGAAGCAACTGCCATGTGATTGGTTGGTTAGATATTGCATTAATGAGAAATTGAACAGGTGTTCCTAATAATCCTTTAGGTGAGTGTATATATGGATATACATAATAATCACTCAAAGATTTTATCTTTGCATCAAAATATCAGAATAATTAAATCACATTTTTTCTTACTCTCCATCTCCACAACCATATATATGTGTGTTGAGGCTCAGTTAACTCAGCAGTGTGGTACAGATGACACTGAGGAGTTGCCTTATCTGGGCCAGCTGGGCAGCATCGGGCCTCCAGGCTCTGGAAGCCGCTGCTGCGTGGCTGTGTGGCTGTGCTGGTCCCCGGCTGTCCGCTCTGCTGTGCTGGACGGGCCCTCTGGGGATGGGGGGGTGGGGAATGGGGCCGCGGGGTCTCAGGGGCTGGGGCTGGGGTGGAGCCGGTGGCTGGGGATGTGGCCGGGGGCTGGGGGGTTTGCTCCTGGTCTCGAGGTGGGGGTGTGTGGGGTTTCGGCCCAGGGTTGTGTCCTTGAGGACCTTTGAGATGATCCTCACACCCGTCTTGTTGAGGTGGACGTGGTCATACAGGTGATGTGGCTGGATGTCTCAGTGGTGTGCCAGGTGGACGTTGGGGAGGAGGGCACATCTTCGGGACACTTCTGCGTTGATGGCCTGGATGATGTGCAGGGGCACGTCTGTGCGGGGCAGCAGTGTGGAGATGGAAATTTTGGCAGTTGGGAATTCCTCTGTGGCTTTCGTTGCTACCTGTCTCAGGGCTGAGGCCACATCGCCCCTGCGGGCACTCAGGTCGTTAGTGCCGGTGTGGATGAGGATGTGTTTGACTTGGCAAAGCCTCCTCTTGGAGAGCAGCTCCAGGGCTCTCTGTGCTGTGGAGCACCAAAGCTTTTTCACTTTTCGCCCAGGGAAGAGGCGCCTCTCAACCAGGAACTTCCCATTGGATTCGCTCAGAATGACCACCTCTGCATTGACCTGCCACTCCGGGTTTGCGTCGGGAGTGGTGGGGGCAGTGGGTGTGTTTTGGGGGAGTGGCGTTTCAGGGGGTTGTGTATTAGTGGCAGGTCTGGTGATAGTGGGTGTGTCAGGAGTGGTGGGGAGTGTGGGTGGATCAGTGGGTGCGTCAGGGGTTGGAGGTGTTGTGGGGTCAGTGCAGTGCAGTCTCTGTGCTCCAGTGATGTGTAGCTCCTCTCTTAGCTCCTCCAGCTGGCTCTGCAGGCTCCTTAGCTGGCTGTGCTGGGGTGTCCTGGTCAGCTCCTCCCTCGCTCTGCGCAGCTCCGTCCTCAGGGTTTGGCTCTGCTCCTCCAGGTCTCTCACTGCTGCTCTCAGCTCATGGATCTCAGCCTTGTGCTGCATCTTTAGTCTGTGCATCTCATCCCGGAGCTGATCACACAAGGAGGTCTGGGCCAGGGTGCTCAAGGTCTGCTCCCTGAACTCCGCAAACTCCAGCTCCAGCACTGATAGGCATTCCTTTAGTGTTTTAATGTTGCTGGAGAGTTTTGGGGAGACAGGGGGGCAGTCTGTGGGAGATGGGGCACTGTCTGGCTCCGTGTGGCTGGGGGCAGACTGCAGGGTGGCCGGCTCTGGCTCTTGTTTCTCTACCTCAGTCTGCTGCTTTGAGGTGTGGAAGCCGAGAGCTAATTGGTCCAGGCTGCTCTCGCTGCCCTGCACCATGATGGTCCCGTTGTGGTATACATTAAAAGTGAGCATCACACTGTCTGTGTCTTTCTCTACCAGCACTGAGATCTGCCTGCCTCTGCTAATGCCCCTCTTGTTGTTATTGGGGTATGTCTGGCACAGGGTTTTGTGAAAGGCGCTGTAGAACAGTAGATTGTTCTTGACCCTGTTTTCTCCTTTACCGGTGTAGTCTAGGATGAGGGTCTCAGGAGATGCTCTCATCACAGCTTGTTTGTAGTCCTTCTTAGCCTGTGCAGAGCGAATGTCTTCAGGGTATCGGATTTCAAAAGGCAGCTCTGCAGTCAGACTGCTGTTCGATAGATTTCTATCAGTCTCAGTGGCAGTTGGGCTCTCTCCTACTGTCACTCTATTCAAATCGGAGCTCTGCATTTTCATTGGCTGAGTCAACTACTGAGAATGCTTATTTATTTTATTAATACATATTTTTTTGTTTAATTATTTGTCTCTTACCTCCAATTCTTGTCTTCAGCTTTTCTTTTCTGACTTTTCTTCCTGAACTGTCTCTCTGCTTTCTTCTTTTTGTGTTTCTCTTAAAATTATTATTTTTTGAATACTTTTTCTTCTGAATTTCTATTCCATGTCTTCTGTGTATGTTTATAGTGCTATATATTCATTTGTAAATCACAAATTAAATCCGCTTATGTATAAAAACAAATGTTTTTTAGGAGCTCATATTCCTCTCTCTCTCTCTCTCTCTCTCTCTCTCTCTCTCAATTCATTTCATTTGTATTGTCAAAGCAATTGAACATACATACACATACATACATATACACTCACCTAAAGGATTATTAGGAACACCTGTTCAATTTCTCATTAATGCAATTATCTAATCAACCAATCACATGGCAGTTGCTTCAATGCATTTAGGGGTGTGGTCCTGGTCAAGACAATCTCCTGAACTCCAAACTGAATGTCTGAATGGGAATGAAAGGTGATTTAAGCAATTTTGAGCGTGGCATGGTTGTTGGTGCCAGACGGGCCGGTCTGAGTATTTCACAATCTGCTCAGTTACTGGGATTTTCACGCACAACCATTTCTAGGGTTTACAAAGAATGGTGTGAAAAGGGAAAAACATCCAGTATGCGGCAGTCCTGTGGGCGAAAATGCCTTGTTGATGCTAGAGGTCAGAGGAGAATGGGCCGACTGATTCAAGCTGATAGAAGAGCAACTTTGACTGAAATAACCACTCGTTACAAACGAGGTATGCAGCAAAGCATTTGTGAAGCTACAACACGTACAACCTTGAGGCGGATGGGCTACAACAGCAGAAGACCCCACCGGGTACCACTCATCTCCACTACAAATAGGAAAAAGAGGTGAGACATTCAGATGGTAGAGTCAGAATTTGGCGTAAACAGAATGAGAACATGGATCCATCATGTCTTGTTACCACTGTGCAGGCTGGTGGTGGTGGTGTAATGGTGTGGGGGATGTCTTCTTGGCACACTTTAGGCCCCTTAGTGCCAATTGGGCATCGTTTAAATGCTACGGCCTACCTGAGCATTGTTTCTGACCATGTCCATCCCTTTTTGACCACCATGTACCCATCCTCTGATGGCTACTTCCAGCAGGATAATGCACCATGTCACAAAGGTCGAATCATTTCAAATTGGTTTCTTGAACATGACAATGAGTTCACTGTACTAAACTGGCCCCCACAGTCACCAGATCTCAACCCAATAGAGCATCTTTGGGATGTGGTGGAACGGGAGCTTCGTGCCCTGGATGTGCATCCCACAAATCTCCATCAACTGCAAGATGCTATCCTATCAATATGGGCCAACATTTCTAAAGAATGCTTTCAGCACCTTGTTGAATCAATGCCACGTAGAATTAAAGCAGTTCTGAAGGCGAAAGGGGGTCAAACACAGTATTAGTATGGTGTTCCTAATAATCCTTTAGGTGAGTTCATCGTAGCTCTTAATACTCTCTTTCTGTCTGGAGGAGATATAATTGAAGTATTGTACACGTACCCGGCTACTTTCAACACCCATTGCTGCACTGATATTTTTCCCTCCATTTTTCTTTATCCATTTTTTTTTTGCTGGAAGTTCCGTCAATACCCGTCAGCCTTTAAGAGACATCATGCAGCCAGGCCTCTTGGCTTGCGGCCACACCGTCCTGAACGCGCCCAATCTCATCAGATCTCGGAAGCTAAACGGGGCAAGGGTTCGTCAGTACTTGGATGGGTGACCTCCTGGAGATATCAGGTGCTGCAAGTTATTTCGTCTCCTGGGTAACTTTATCGTAGCTCTAAATACTCTCTTTCTGTCTGGAGGAGATATAATTGAAGAATTGTACACATACCCGGCTACTTTCAACACCCTTTGCTGCACTGATATTTTTCCCTCCATTTTTTTTTCTTTTTTTTTTTTTTTTGCTGGAAGTTCCGTCAATACCCACCAGCCTTTAAGAGACATCATGCAGCCAGGCTTTTTGGCTTGCAGCCACACCGTCCTGAACGCGCCCGATCTCGTCAGATCTCGGAAGCTAAACGGGGCAGGGCCTGGTCAGTACTTGGATGGGTGACCTCCTGGAAATACCAGGTGCAGCAAGCTTTTTCGTCTCCTGGGTAACTTCATCGTAGCTCTTAGTACTCTCTTTCAGTCTGGAGGAGATATTATTGAAGAATTCTACACGTACCCGGCTACTTTCAACACCCTTTGCTGCACTGATATTTTTCCCTCCATTTTTCTTTTTTCTTTTTTATTTTGCTGGAAGTTCCGTCAATACCCTCCAGCCTTTAAGAGACATCATGCAGCCAGGCCTCTTGGCTTGAGGCCACACCGGCCTGAACGCGCCCGATCTCGTCAGATCTCGAAAGCAAAACGGGGCAGGTCCTGGTCAGTACTTGGATGGGTGACCTCCTGGAAATACCAGGTGCTGCCAGCTTTTTACGTCTCCTGGGGAACTTCATCGTAGCTCTTAATACTCTCTTTCTGTCTGGAGAAGACATAATTGAAGAATTGTACACGTACCCGGCTACTTTCAACACCCTTTCCTGCACTGATATTTTTCCCTCCATTTTTCTATTTTTTTTTTTTTTTTTTTTTGCTGGAAATTCCGTCAATACCCGCCAGCCTTTAAGAGACATCATGCAGACAGACATCTCGGCTTGCGGCCACACCATCCTGAACGCGCCCGATCTCGTCAGATCTCGGAAGCTAAACGGGGCAGGGCCTGGTCAGTACTTGAATGTGAGACCTCCTGGAAATACCAGGTGCTGCAAGCTTTTCACGTCTCCTGGGTAACTTCATCGTAGCTCTTAATACTCTCTTTCTGTCTCCAGGAGATATAATTGAAGAATTGTACACGTACCCGGCTACTTTCAACACCCTTTGCTGCACTGGTATATTTCCCTCTATTTTTCTTTTTTTTTTTGCTGGCAGTTCCGTCAATACCCGCCAGCCTTTAAGAGACATCATGCAGCCAGGCATCTTGGCTTGCGGCCACACCATCCTGAACGCGCCGGATCTCGTCAGATCTCGGAAGCTAAACGGGGCAGGGCCTGGTCAGTACTTGGATGGGAGACCTCCTAGAAATACCAGGTGCTGCAAGCTTTTTACGTCTCCTGGGTAACTTCATCGTAGCTCTTAATACTCTCTTTCTGTCTCCAGGAGATATAATTGAAGAATTGTACACGTACCCAGCTACTGTCAACACCCTTTGCTGCACTGATATTTTTCCATCCATTTTTCTTTTTTTTTTTTTTTTTTTTTTTTGCTGGAAGTTCCGTCAATACCCGCCAGCCTTTAAGAGACATCATGCAGCCAGGCATCTCGGCTTGCGGCCACACCATCCTGAACTCGCCCGATCTCGTCAGATCTTGGAAGCTAAACGGGGCAGGACCTGGTCAGTACATGAATGTGAGACCTCCTGGAAATACCTGGTGCTGCAAGCTTTTACGTCTCCTGGGTAACTTTATCGTAGCTCTTAATACTCTCTATCTGTCTGGAGGAGATATAATTGAAGTATTGTACACGTACCCAGCTACTGTCAACACCCATTGCTGCACTGATATTTTTCCATCCATTTTTCTTTTTTTTTTTTTTTTTTGCTGGAAGTTCCGTCAATACCCGCCAACCTTTAAGAGACATCATGCAGCCAGGCCTCTTGGCTTGCGGCCACACCGTCCTGAATGCGCCCGATCTCGTCAGATCTCGGAAGCTAAACGGGGCAGGGCCTGGTCAGTACTTGGATGGGAGACCTCCTAGAAATACCAGGTGCTGCAAGCCTTTTACGTCTCCTGGGTAACTTCATCGTAGCTCTTAATACTCTCTTTCTGTCTCCAGCAGATATAATTGAAGAATTGTACATGTACCCGGCTACTTTCAACACCCTGTCCTGCACTGATATTTTTCCCTCCATTTTTCTATTTATTTATTTTTTATTTTTTGCTGGAAGTTCCGTCAATACCCGCCAAACCTTTAAGAGACATCATGCAGCCCGGCCTCTTGGCTTGCGGCCACACCGTCCTGAACACGCCCGATCTCGTCAGATTTCGGAAGCTAAACGAGGCAGGGCCTCGTCAGTACTTGGATGGGAGACCTCCTGGAAATACCTGGTGCTGCAAGCTTTTTACGTCTCCTGGGAAACTTCATCGTAGCTCTTAATACTCTCTATCTGTCTGGAGGAGATATAATTGAAGTATTGTACACGTACCCGGCTACTTTCAACAGCCTTTGCTGCACTGATATTTTTCCCTCCATTTTCCATTTTTTTTTTTTTTTTTTTTGCTGGAAGTTCCGTCAATACCCGCCAGCCTTTTAAGAGACATCATGCAGCCAGGCCTCTTGGCTTGCGGCCACACCGTCCTGAACGCGCCCAATCTCATCAGATCTCGGAAGCTAAACGGGGCAGGACCTGGTCAGTACATGAATGTGAGACCTCCTGGAAATACCTAGTGCTGCAAGCTTTTACGTCTCCTGGGTAACTTTATCGTAGCACTTAATACTCTCTCTCTGTCTGGAGGAAATATAATTGAAGTATTGTACACGTATCCAGCTACTGTCAACACCCTTTGCTGCACTGATATTTTTCCATCCATTTTTCTTTTTTCTTTTTTTATATTTTTTTTTTGCTGGAAGTTCCGTCAATACCCGCCAACCTTTAAGAGACATCATGCAGCCAGGCATCTCGGCTTGCGGCCACACCATCCTGAACTCGCCCGATCTCGTCAGATCTTGGAAGCTAAACGGGGCAGGACCTGGTCAGTACATGAATGTGACACCTCCTGGAAATACCTGGTGCTGCAAGCTTTTACGTCTCCTGGGTAACTTTATCGTAGCTCTTAATACTCTCTATCTGTCTGGAGGAGATATAATTGAAGTATTGTACACGTACCCAGCTACTGTAAACACCCTTTGCTGCACTGATATTTTTCCATCCATTTTTCTTATTTTTTTTTTTTTTGCTGGAAGTTCCGTCAATACCCGCCAACCTTTAAGAGACATCATGCAGCCAGGCCTCTTGGCTTGCGGCCACACCGTCCTGAATGCGCCCGATCTCGTCAGATCTCGGATGCTAAACGGGGCAGGGCCTGGTCACTACTTGGATGGGAGACCTCCTAGAAATACCAGGTGCTGCAAGCCTTTTACGTCTCCTGGGTAACTTCATCGTAGCTCTTAATACTCTTTCTGTCTCCAGGAGATATAATTGAAGAATTGTACACGTACCCGGCTACTTTCAACACCCTTTCCTGCACTGATATTTTTCCCTCCATTTTTCTATTTTTTTTTTTTTTTTTTTTGCTGGAAATTCCGTCAATACCCGCCAGCCTTTAAGAGACATCATGCAGCCAGACATCTCGGCTTGCGGCCACACCGTCCTGAACGCGCCCGATCTCGTCAGATCTCGGAAGCTAAACGGGGCAGGGCCTCGTCAGTACTTGGATGGGAGACCTCCTGGAAATACCTGGTGCTGCAAGCTTTTTACGTCTCCTGGGTAACTTCAGCGTAGCTCTTAATACTCTCATTCAGTCTGGAGGAGATATAATTGAAGAATTGTACATGTACCCGGCTACTTTCAACACCCTTTCCTGCACTGATATTTTTCCCTCCATTTTTCTATTTTTTTTTTTTTTTTTTTTTGCTGGAAGTTCCGTCAATACCCGCCAACCTTTAAGAGACATTATGCAGCCAGGCCTTTCGGCTTGTGGCCATACCGTCCTGAATGCGCCCGATCTCGTCAGATCTCGGAAGCTAAACGGGGCAGGGCCTGGTCAGTACTTGGATGGGAGACCTCCTAGAAATACCAGGTGCTGCAAGCTTTTTACGTCTCCTGGGTAACTTCATCGTAGCTCTTAATACTCTCTTTCTGTCTCCAGGAGATATAATTGAAGAATTGTACACGTACCCGGCTACTTTCAACACCCTTTGCTGCACTGGTATATTTCCCTCTATTTTTCTTTTTTTTTTTTGCTGGCAGTTCCGTCAATACCCGCCAGCCTTAAAGAGACATCATGCAGCCAGGCATCTCGGCTTGCGGCCACACCATCCTGAACGCGCCCGATCTCGTCAGATCTCGGAAGCTAAACGGGGCAGGACCTGGTCAGTACATGAATGTGAGACCTCCTGGAAGTACCTGGTGCTGCTAGCTTTTACGTCTCCTGGGTAACTTTATCGTAGCTCTTAATACTCTCTATCTGTCTGGAGGAGATATAATTGAAGTATTGTACACGTACCCAGCTACTGTCAACACCCTTTGCTGCACTGATATTTTTCCATCCATTTTTCTTTTTTTTTTTTTTTTTTTTTTTTTTTTTTTTTGCTGGAAGTTCCGTCAATACCCGCCAACCTTTAAGAGACATCATGCAGCCAGACATCTCGGCTTGCGGCCACACCGTCCTGAACGCGCCCGATCTTGTCAGATCTCGGAAGCTAAACGGGGCAGGACCTGGTCAGTACTTAAATGTGAGACCTCCTGGAAATACCAGGTGCTGCCAGCTTTTTACGTCTCCTGGGGAACTTCATCGTAGCTCTAAATACTCTCTTTCTGTCTGGAGAAGATAAAATTGAAGAATTGTACACGTACCCGGCTACTTTCAACACCCTTTGCTGCACTTGTATTTTTCCCTCTATTTTTCTTTTTTTTTTTTGCTGGCAGTTCCGTCAATACCCGACAGCCTTTAAGAGACATCATGCAGCCAGGCATCTCGGCTTGCGGCCAAACCATCCTGAACGCGCCCGATCTCGTCAGATCTCGGAAGCTAAACGGGGCAGGACCTGGTCAGTACATGAATGTGAGACCTCCTGGAAATACCTGGTGCTGCAAGCTTTTACGTCTCCTGGGTAACTTTATCGTAGCTCTTAATACTCTCTATCTGTCTGGAGGAGATATAATTGAAGTATTGTACACGTACCCAGCTACTGTCAACACCCTTTGCTGCACTGATATTTTTCCATCCATTTTTTTTTTTTTTTTTTTTTTTTGCTAGAAGTTCCGTCAATACCCGCCAACCTTTAAGAGACATCATGCAGCCAGGCCTTTCGGCTTGTGGCCACACCGTCCTGAATGCGCCCGATCTCGTCAGCTCTCGGAAGCTAAACGGGGCAGGGCCTGGTCAGTACTTGGATGGGAGTCCTGCTAGAAATACCAGGTGCTGCAAGCTGTTTACGTGTCCTGGGTAACTTCATCGTAGCTCTTAATACTCTCTTTCTGTCTGCAGGAGATATAATTGAAGAATTGTACACGTACCCGGCTACTTTCAACACCCTTTCCTGCACTGATATTTTTCCCTCCATTTTTCTATTTTTTTTTTTTGCTGGAAATTCCGTCAATACCCGCCAACCTTTAAGAGACATCATGCAGCCAGGCCTCTCGGCTTGCGGCCACACCGTCCAGAATGCGCCCGATCTCGTCAGATCTCGGAAGCTAAACGGGGCAGGGACTGGTCAGTACTTGGATGGGAGACCTCCTAGAAATACCAGGTGCTGCAAGCCTTTTTCGTCTCCTGGGTAACTTCATCGTAGCTCTTAATACTCTCTTTCTGTCTCCAGGAGATATAATTGAAGAATTGTACACGTACTAGGCTACTTTCAACACCCTTTGCTGCACTGATATTTTTCCCTCCATTTTTCTTTTTATTTTATTTTTTTGCAGGAAGTTCCGTCAATATCCGCCAGCCTTTAAGAGACATCATGCAGCCAGGTCTCTTGGCTTGTAGTCACACTGTCCTGAACGCGCCCGATCATATCAGATTTCGGAAGCTAAATGGGGCAGGGCCTGGTCAGTACATGGATGTGTGACCTCCTGGAAATACCAGGTGCTGCAAGCTTTTTACGTCTCCTGGGTAACAGCATCGTAGCTCTTAATACTCTCTTTCTGTCTCCAGGAGATATAATTGAAGAATTGTACACGTACCCGGCTACTTTCAACACCCTTTGATGCACTGGTATATTTCCCTCTATTTTTCTTTTTTTTTTTTGCTGGCAGTTCCGTCAATACCCGCCAGCCTTTAAGAGACATCATGCAGCCAGGCATCTCGGCTTGCGGCCACACCATCCTGAACGCGCCCGATCTCGTCAGATCTCGGAAGCTAAACGGGGCAGGACCTGGTTAGTACATGAATGTGAGACCGCCTGGAAATACCTAGTGCTGCAAGCTTTTATGTCTCCTGGGTAACTTTATCGTAGCTCTTAATACTCTCTATCTGTCTGGAGGAGATATAATTGAAGAATTGTACATGTACCCGGCTACTTTCAACACCCTTTGCTGCACTGATATTTTTCCCTCCCTTTTTCTATTTTTTTTTTTTTTTTTTTTGCTGGAAGTTCCGTCAATACTAGCCAGCCTTTAAGAGACATCATGCAGCCAGGTCTCTTGGCTTGCGGCCACACTGTCCTGAACACGCCTGATCTCATCATATCTCGGAAGCTAAACGGGGCAGGATCTGGTCAGAACTTGGTTGGGTGACCTCCTGGAAATATCAGGTGCTGCAAGCTTTTTACGTCTCCTGGGTAACTTCATCGTAGCTCTTAATACTCTCTTTCAGTCTGGAGGAGATATTATTGAAGAATTGTACACGTACCCGGCTACTTTCAACAGCCTTTGCTGCACTGATATTTTTCCCTCCATTTTTCTTTTTTTTTTTTTTTTTTTGCTGGAAGTTCCGTCAATACCCACCAGCCTAAAGAGACATCATGCAGCCAGGCCTCTCGGCTTGTGGCCACACCGTCCTGAATGCGCCCGATCTCGTAAGATCTCGGAAGGTAAAAGGGGCAGGGCCTGGTCAGTACTTGGATGGGTGACCTCCTGGAAATACCTGGTGCTGCAAGCTTTTTTGTCTCCTGGGTAACTTCATCGTAGCTCTTAATACTCTCTTTCTGTCTGGAGGAGACATAATTGAAGTATTGTACACGTACCCAGCTACTGTCAACACCCTTTGCTGCACTGATATTTTTCCCTCCATTTTTCTATTTTTTTTTTTATTTTTTTTTCTTGGATGTTCCGTCATTACCCGCCAGCCTTTTAGAGACATCATGCAGCCAGGCCTCTAGGTTTGCGGCCACACCGTCCTGAACGCGCCCGATCTCATCAGATCTCGGAAGCTTAACGGGGCAAGACCTGGTCAGTACTTGAATGTGAGACCTCCTGGAAATACCTGGTGCTGCAAGCTTTTACGTCTCCTGGGTAACTTTATCGTAGCTCTTAATACTCTCTTTCTGTCTGGAGGAGACATAATTGAAGTATTGTACACGTACCCAGCTACTGTCAACACCCTTTGCTGCACTGATATTTTTCCATCAATTTTTTTATTTTTATTATTATTTATTTTTTCTGCTGGAAGTTCCGTCAATACCCGCCAACCTTTAAGAGACATCATGCAGCCAGGCGTCTTGGCTTGCGGCCACACCGTCCTGAACGCGCCCCATCTCGTCAGCTCTCGGAAGCTAAACTGGGCAGGGCCTGGTCATTACTTGAATGTGAGACCTTCTGGAAATTCCAGGCGCTGCAAGCTTTTTTCGTCACCTGGGAAACTTCGTCGTAGCTTTTAATACTCTCTTTCTGTCTGGAGGAGATTTAATTGAAGAATTGTACACGTACCTGGCTACTTTCAACACCCTTTGCGGCACTGATTTTTTTCCCTCCGTTTTTCTTTTTTTCTTTTTTTTTTTTTTTTTGCTGGAAGTTCCGTCAATACCCGCCAGCCTTTAAGAGACATCATGCAGCCAGGCCTCTCGGCTTGCGGCCACACCGTCCTGAACGCGCCCGATCTTGTCAGATCTCGGATGCTGAACGGGGCAGGGCCTGGTCAGTACTTGGACGGGTGACCTCCTGGAAATACCAGGTGCTGCAAGCTTTTATCGTCACTTGGGTAACTTCATCGTAGCTCTAAATACTCTCTTTCTGTCTGGAGGAGATATAATTGAAGTATTGTACACGTACCCGGCTACTTTCACCACTCTTTGCTGCAGTGATATTTTTCCCTCCATTTTTCTTTTTTCTTTTTTATTTTGCTGGAAGTTCCGTCAATACCCTCCAGCCTTTAAGAGACATCATGCAGCCAGGCCTCTTGCTTGCGACCACACCGTCCTGAGCGCGACCGATCTCATCAGATCCCGGAAGCTAAACGGGGCAGGGCCTGTTCAGTACTTGGATGGGTGACCTCCTGGAAATACCAGGTGCTGCAAGCTTTTTACGTCTCCTGGGTAACTTCATTGTAGCTCTTAATACTCTCTTTCAGTCTGGAGGAGATATAATTGAAGAATTGTACATGTACCCGGCTACTTTCAACACCCTTTCCTGCACTGATATTTTTCCCTCCATTTTTCTATTTTTTTTTTTGCTGGAAGTTCCGTCAATACCCGCCAGCCTTTAAGAGACATCATGCAGCCAGGCCTCTTGGCTTGCGGCCACACCGTCCTGAACGCGCCCGATCTCATCAGATCTCGGAAGCTAAATGGGGCAGGGCCTAGACAGTACTTGAATGGGTGACCTCCTGGAAATACCAGGTGCTGCAAGCTTTTTACGTCCCCTGGGTAACTTCATCGTAGCTCTTAATACTCTCTTTCAGTCTGGAGGAGATATAATTAAAGAATTGTACACGTACCCGGCTACTTTCAACACACTTTGCTGCACTGATATGTTTCCCACCATTTTTCTTTTTTCTTTTTTTTTTTTGCTGGAAGTTCCGTCAATACCCGCCAACCTTTAAGAGACATCATGCAGCCAGGCGTCTCGGCTTGTGGCCACACCGTCCTGAATGCGCCCGATCTTGTCAGATCTCGGAAGCTAAACGGGGCAGGGCCTGGTCAGTACTTGGATGGGTGACCTCCTGGAAATACCAGGTGCTGCAAGCTTTTTACTTCTCCTGGGTAACTTTATCGTAGCTCTTAATACTCTCTTTCAGTCTGGAGGAGATATAATTGAAGAATTGTACATGTACCCGGCTACTTTCAACACCCTTTCCTGCACTGATATTTTTCCCTCCATTTTTCTATTTTTTTTTTTGCTGGAAGTTCCGTCAATACCCGCCAGCCTTTAAGAGACATCATGCAGCCAGGCCTCTTGGCTTGCGGCCACACCGTCCTGAACGCGCCCGATCTCATCAGATCTCGGAAGCTAAATGGGGCAGGGCCTAGACAGTACTTGAATGGGTGACCTCCTGGAAATACCAGGTGCTGCAAGCTTTTTACGTCCCCTGGGTAACTTCATCGTAGCTCTTAATACTCTCTTTCAGTCTGGAGGAGATATAATTAAAGAATTGTACACGTACCCGGCTACTTTCAACACACTTTGCTGCACTGATATGTTTCCCACCATTTTTCTTTTTTCTTTTTTTTTTTTGCTGGAAGTTCCGTCAATACCCGCCAACCTTTAAGAGACATCATGCAGCCAGGCGTCTCGGCTTGTGGCCACACCGTCCTGAATGCGCCCGATCTTGTCAGATCTCGGAAGCTAAACGGGGCAGGGCCTGGTCAGTACTTGGATGGGTGACCTCCTGGAAATACCAGGTGCTGCAAGCTTTTTACTTCTCCTGGGTAACTTTATCGTAGCTCTTAATACTCTCTTTCTGTCTGGAGGAGATATAATTGAAGTATTGTACACGTACCCGGCAACTTTCAACACCATTTGCTGCACTGATATTTTTGCCTCCGTTTTTCTTTTTTTTTTTTTTTTTTTTTTTTTTGCTAGAAGTTCCGTCAATACCCGCCAGCCTTTAAGAGACATCATGCAGCCAGGCCTCTCGGCTTGCGGCTACACCGTCCTGGACGCACCCCGTCTCGTCAGATCTCGGAAGCTAAACGGGCCAGGGCCTGGTCAGTACTTGGATGGGTGACCTCCAGGAAATACCAGGTGATGCAAGCTTTTTACGTCTCCTGGGTAACTTCATCGTAGCTCTTAATATTCTTTATCTGTCTGGAGGAGATATAATTGAAGTATTGTACACTTTGTCTTAGGGACAGTCTGGCTAGCAGTGACTGAGTGGTTGACAGACGACAAGCAACGGAATGTACGTGCTCTGTGATGTCATAGCAGTCAGCTGAGAGAGGCTCGTGATGTCATCGCTGAGCTGTCTGTCTGTCTGTCTGTCTCTCTCTCTCTCTCTCTCTCTCTCTCTCTCTCTCTCTCTCTCTTCCTCTCAATTCAATTCATTTGTATTGTCAAAGCAATTGGACATACATACATACATATATATATATATATATATATATATATATACATACATACATACATCCATACATGCTAGAAAGTCATTACAATGTTATCTTAAAGGCTAACTAAGCAGAACATATATCATTATAGAACAGAGTTCATAGGTCAACACATGGTTTTAGGGAACAGGCACGTAGGTCATACCGTTTGACAATGTCTCCAAGGTTCTCATCGTAAATAACAAACAGAAATCAAACTATCTTCTGGGCTGACCTTCTAGCTTGACCGTATCTTTCTTAAGTATACAAGAGAGAAAAACAGGTGTAAGAAAATAATTTCTAATTTTCCTTCTACACATATATACATACATACATACATATGTAGCGTTATTTTGGGTGTATTTTGATAAGAGCATTTGGGCTCTGAGCTGAAGCACTGATCTAAAGAAGACCTCTCCCCCCCCAAAGTTATCAGATTTCCTTAGCTCATCAGCTTGGAACTGGTTTGCATCAAAGTGACAGTTTTGGGGAGGATGGCACCGAGAAGAGGCCAAATAGTTTGGAATTCTGCTATGAGATGTCTGGAGAAAGGGGCCTGTAGGTGATAAAAACTCTTTGAAGTGGATGAGAGCTGAAATCCCGACATAGAGCTACGAACCCAGGCCAACCGGCATTTCCAAAAGATGGCATGGATTGACATCAGTCATAAATAAAGCCTCCCTCCAATAGGACACTGGGGGCTGAAACCGAAATCCAATCTCAAGAACTCAGGGACCAATCACCTACTGATCTGACAGACTATAAGGAACAGCGGACAGTCTTTCTCTCTCTCTCTCTCTCACCTGAACCAGAATCTCGCTGCCACAGCTCAACCTGTAGCTCTGTTGCCAGAACCGGAATCAGAAACCAACCAAGTCTTTGCCGGCAACAGAAGAGTTAAACTGGGAGAAGGAGATTGAGCGAAGAATTATTTTAAAGGACTTTATTAAATAAATAACTTCACAGACCCACCTGATCAGTGGAGTTTTACAGCTGGACAATTGACTAAGTCGACTGAATACGAAAGTGTCAGTCACTTAAATAGCTATTTGAGTCTTAAGAAACTTGACCCTTGGAACGAACAGGGCCCTGCTTTCCTCAAAGACTTTGTCTTCAAGTAACTACGGTGGAACCCTGCTTACAAAGAAGATTTTGTGCACAACCTTGGAGCCTTCAAACCAGTGGAAAATCTGTTTGGAAAAGACTCTACATTCGCGAAACCCCAACTTCCAGGTGCATCGACTGAGTGGAAGTTCTTGGACAAAGCCGAACCGGACTGCCTTTGTTCCAAACCACACGGACCTCGTGCCGTGTGCTGTTATCTGAGCCCGAAGCCAGAGAGGCCTCTCTGCGACGAAGTTCACATAAGTTTAACAGTTTGGAGTTCATTATTCATGACATTTGAGAAATCAATTAGAAATGTTAATCTGTGATTCATAACTCTAGAATGTGTAATATCATTTAGTTTTCTTAAATATAAATGTGTGTTGCATTCAACTGTTTTGTTGATAATTTTAGAAATAAAATCTGTCAACGCCGAGAAATATCTTCTCATTCCTGTTTAACTGTTTAGTCTGAAATTGACACAAGTTAATAGACACCAGATTATAGGTGGCCCTGCCTATCCTTAATCATTGAATAATAATCAGTTAAGGGAAATTGTGGTAACAAGTAATGATAGGATCTTTCTCTCCACCTAAACGTTAATGAGACTGATATATATATAACGAGAAGTTACCTGACATAAATACTAACCTGCGTAGTTATTGAATGTCTGACTAACAATACTAATGAGAGACTCACCTTCGTCTTACTAACCGGTATTGTAGTCAATGTGTTTATAACCTTTTTTGTTTAATGATTTGTGTGTTATCATATGCGATCCCATGGTCTTTGATTTGGTCACGGAAGTGATTTGTCTTTGATTTGTTGATCTAGAGTTGAATTTTAATTAGTTTTTCCCTTTTGTATAATTAGTGTAGTGCTACATTTAGTCTTTGTTTTTGAATAAATTTGACAATTTATATCTTTGGAATTGGTGTCTGCATCCAATTATTACAGAAAATGAGTTCTACAAGATTCCAGGATTCGTGATAAGGTGATACTATAAATTCACTTCTTTAATTGAATTTTATAAGTGTACCTTACGCTACACCTTTGACCACCACGTCTTCCTCCTCCCACTGCTTGACCTCTATTGTGACCTGGATCACCTGCCGGCTCCATGTTATCGCTGTGTTGTTGAGGTGGATAGCACGCATTTCACTCGATACTCGTACCACAATGTGAAATCAATCATCAATAACCAGTTGGCAGTATTGGAAAAGCAATTACAAGGGCCTGCATACATACAGTAATGTCAAATCTGATGTGGAAGAACAATTCCTTTATCCCTCTGTTCTCCACCAGGGTTGTGCTGATCGCCTCGATTGGCAAGTTTGCAGTGTGAGGAGTGGATCCATGTCGTCGTTCCTAGGCACTTCACAGCTGTGTGGGTGGTCAGGAGCACCTGGTAGGGCCCTGTCCACCTGGGCTGTTGGGAGGACTTTCTCTTGTGTGCTTTGATATACACAGTCATCTTGCTGGAAGGGGTGGTAAACCTGCTGGGATGGTTCAGTCTGGGCGGCTTTCATCTGTGAATGGACAGCTTCGAAAGCACGTGTTAGTCCCATACAAAAAGACAACATAGCATCATCCATCAAGTGGATGTCCATTTCCCTTACAGACAATGGAGGAGTGATGGAGAGTCTCATAAGTCATCCCATAATAATCTCACACGGAGAAAGACCTGTTTTTCTCAATTTGCTGACGATTTCATTGTCATTAGGACTATAGGAAGGGGATCTGGACGTTTGAGTCCTGTTTGTTTGCATATATTAGACAGCTTATTCTTTAATATCCCATTTTGTTTCTCCACTGCTCCAGCTGACTGAGCCTGATGGGGCAGTGAAAATGTTGTTTACCTCGCAGGGCTTTGCATAGTTCCTGCACTATTGTCCCAGTGAAGTGAGTGTTCCTATCACTGGAAATTTCCCTGGAATGCGAAATCTACATATAACATCCCTTAACTGTATTTTTGCTACTTTTACTACTTCAGCCTTCCTACGGGATAGGCTTCAACCCATTTAGAACACCTATATATTATTACAAGTATATATTCATATCCACAACATTTAAGCTTTTGAACACAATCTATTTGCATATTGCAGGATTATGAGCTTGACAAATGTGGCAAGTTCTACAATATTGCTAAGCTGTTACTATAAAACCTGGGGCAAACCAATTTAAAAGACTGATGCACACATCCCCCCTTTGCCCGTGTGGCCAACACCATGCGCCACATGGGCAAACCAGGGAAAGAGTGCCTGTGAGGCAACCAATGCATTAGCAAATGTTTGAGCTCTCTTATGGAAGGTGCAGTGGCCAGTTGCAATTTCCTGGAGCTTTTACAGTGCATCTCAAATTAAATTTCATCCAGCCCCAGGTCATAAAAGTCAAACCCTAGTTACGACATACATAACACATACATTTTGTTGCTTCAAAGAGAATACAAAAGTCAGCAAAACATTCTTTTTTACAAATTCAGTTTGTAAACTGTATTGTACATATATTTGTTGCGTTTTGATTTATAAACATTATACATTGTACAAATCTTAAGTGAAGGGCAATGGACTGATTCTGACTTCATGGCTGTCATTCTATTCATTTGAATAATGTGACATCTCCACTAATAGTACATTATAAATTAAACTATCAATAGAAGAATATGTGCTACTGCGGACGTCATCTGAGCAGTTTCACAATATATTGTAGATTCCTATAATCTGGAAAACCTTTAATTATAGTATTTTAACTTATTTCTCCACTGAGTCAAGCATCACTTCAGCGTAGTGGACCTCAGCATTGGTCTGTTCAAGTTGCTGTGAGGCTGTCTTTAAAGCCGCGCCCTTGGCCTACTGTGTCTCAACAAGAACACCAGCATCTTCTCCATATGGGTCAGACATCGGTTCCTTCAGGACACGATTCATAATATGCATATCTGCCATGTGGAATAAATCAGTCTGAAGACACAATGTGTGGTTCACACAACATCAGAGATCGTCCTTATAAAAGGCATCTCTATCACATTAGTTGACATTCGCACAATCTATAAGGTTTCTAGTAAAGGGACAATTCAAAATAATAATAATCTTGATTCCAATTTATCTCATTTATCAAATTATTTCAGTACAGCACTCAGCTGTCGTCAGCAGCATCATATCTCCTGTGTTTATTGAATCAGCTTTACTTCCTAGTGTAGATACTCTTTTTGTGTGGAGTTGTCAAAGTTTCAAAACAATGTGCTTATCTTTGTCCTTTTATCTAACTTAAATACCTGAGAACATTACAATAACTATTACAGCAGCTCCTTCAACACCATAGTTAATAGTAGTTGGGTAAATGATGGCAGTTATTAATCTTTGTTTCTCAATTCATTTTTTACCAATAAACCATAATTTGAAATTATTTCCATACTCCTATTATTCCTATTTTCATTATTATTAGTTTTATGCGGTTGTCATCTAGTATGTGACGTATTCGTCTGTATCAACATCAATATTATTATCATTATTAATACAAGCAGTGTAAATTACCATTCATTACACTCTTGCTCTGTTTGTAATAAGTTATGAACCCTTACACGTACTTACAGTCTCTGCCTTGTCTCTGACTTCTCTCTCTCTCTCTCTCTCTCTCTCTCTCTCTCTCTCTCTCTCATCTCAGGCTGCTTGTCTGCTCAGGCGAACAGGGGGAGCAGAGGAGCACATACGGCCCTTGCCCCCTGCCCCCCTCTTCCTAATTGATAGGGTATTTCTGTTTGTGAAAGGACTATTTCCAAACAGTTTTATAACTTGCAATGACTATGTTTCATTAAATTAGTTATGTTACACCTTTAGTTATACCTGTAGTAACTTCATTATTTTCCCTCATATTCCAGTCAATCACCATCAGAGTCTCTCGTGGCAGTACATTTGTCTCACACAGAACAAACTCTCCTTTCTCAACCGCTTTCAATTTTGGATAACATCGCACTGCATCCCAACAGCTGTTCTTTCTCCTATTCCTAATTTCTTACAAGAAAATGCAAGTTATATTTGATCGATTTGTATTATTACTATTTATATACATTTCACTACATTATTGTAGTTAATGAATGTATTTAATCTTTGGAAAATAAGCCTTTTCATTGATCTCAATAATGATGTCCAGGTACTTCAGGAAAGCACATTTTCAAAAAATGTGTCCAGTCAATGATTTCCCCAACTAAGAACCTGCGTGGGCACTAAGACTGTCCTCCTGCGCGGCTCATGTCTTTATTGTGTCACTTCCTCCTATTGAAGTCCAATCTACACCAGTACAGGTTCAGAAGAACTGTTCCCGAATCCAGATTGAACTGATCAATAGTTAATTTCTTACCTACACATTGTATTTAGGGATCTATTACTAGGGATTTAAAAACTCTTCATTGTGGAACTCATAGCTTCCAAATGAGCACATCGTTAATTTCCTGGAGTATCTGGTTATCTATTTATCAATATGTAAGAAACCTTCACCGAATGTTTGTGGTTGCCTCGGATTCCTATTTCTAAATTTGGCTCTAATTCCATTTCTAACATGTTACTTTTAACTTCTGTATTCGTAAGACCTATTTAAATAACTTAATTTTGTATTATTATTTCTGTTTGCAATAGCATTCTGTGTACAGTTAAATGCTGACTTTCTTGTAGGTCTGTTATTACAACATATTTAACTGGCGTTTTTTAGCTATCATTCTGTAACTATTTGTGACTTATGACTCTCTTAGTCATATTCTGGACTATACAGTACATGAAAAAGTCAAAATATGGACATTTACCTTGCGCAAACTGAAAACGTACAAACATACAAAGAGACACATATTAATTTATATCCATAGTAAATTCAGATACCATGGTTTTGGTTGGCATGTTATATTGACCTGCAGTGTCTCAAACTACCCTTATTTATTACTTATCTAGTAATTTTCCTTCAGTATCTTGAGGACTGTCATTTATACTGAAAAACATATATATATATATTTTTAATTTGTCTTCGGGGCATTCAGATTGAATTATGCCTGTTGTCTTTTCTTTCTTTTCTCTAACAAATGTTTTAAGATAGCTAGCTTTGGTTTCTCATTTCTTAATGCTTTGTATTCCTATTTTGCAAAACCGTTTTTAGGTGCTCAAGTCTATCTGAATCAAAAGTCCCATCTTCTGGAAACCTTAATTTTCTGTCACCTATTGTCCAGTCAAACGCACCGCTTCACTCCATAGTTATCATACATGTACCTTACATGTGTACCTTTAAGTGGCGGGTCGCCCATCTTACTAGAGCTGTTCCCACACAGTAACACGTTTTCCCATTTTCTATGTATCGTTTTGTACACAACAACCAAGGCGTGCAAGCCCGCAAAATAACAATAAACGACAGGGGAGAAAAAATAGCAAAAAACAAGAAAACACAAATAATACTAAATCCTATATAGGAATAACAACAAACATGCTTTTCAATGTTTGCATTTATAGAACTTGTATATAACTTAATGACTTTTCTTCATTTACCATAAACACTATAAACTTCTATAAACTATAAACACGTTATTTTATATTATCACCGGCGTATCAGATATTGAACAATTAATTAGCGCTCCTTTTTTTTTTTTTTTCTAATAGTAGGTCAAACCCACTTAAGCCTGCGGGAACCCAGACAGGAAAACACAGTCCTGTTCCTTCACAAACAAGAAGACACAGTCAAGTCTATGGTAACCCTAAGAAACCATGCTCCTCGGTTATTGGTGTCAATGGATCTCATTATCCTGAAACTTTCATGATCGAAACATGGAATACTGTTTGTCAGTTTCCATAAAACTATGCATTAAGAGTAATGCAACAGTCACTTATCATTTTGAGCAGCTGTATCAATTGATAGTTAGATCTTTGTAATGAAATGAATAGACAGTGATCTCAGATGTAATGTGTGAATTGCATTTTGAAATGGTAATACTTTGATGTTAAGTTGTGTCATTTTAGTTCAATGAACAAATGATCTGAGGTTGATGTGTATTGTATCCAAGCAATTGTAAAAAAGTGTTAGAGTTTTGAAAAATGTGCATTTTGATCATCGGGTGTGAGTTTAGTGTCTAGAGTTTTGAAAAATGACATCAAGGTTCTGAAATGAGTGCCAAAGTGATTGTAAAAAAGTGTAATATCAGGGGACAGTGGCTATTAGTGATCTGGCCTTCCGTGGCCTCTGTATTAATGTAACAGGTCACATTGTATGTGTACACTGATACTTGATAGTATAATATAGTACAAGTAAAAAACATACATAGGTATCATAGAAGTATTTTGCAGAAATGATTATGGATAGTTATCAAAATGGAGAGGAAATGCTAAATCCAGTCTCCCCAGGCTGAGCTTCTATTGCTGCACCTGCTAAGTGGCTGCTGGCCCCACTATATGGATAGAGCCACACCAAGTACAAGAGTCTCCCCATTGCTATTTATATCTCCCTATCCAGTCTTCTATAGGTGTCAGGGTGGGGTGCCTATTCCCCTGCATGCTTTGAAACCTATAGCACCTGGGACGCACACTTGGGATCCGGTTCCTCTGCCCCTCACATACACATGAGGAATCCCAGGTGCTCAATACGTCATACTGTCTCTTTCATCTCATGTGTAAACTATGGACAAATACATGACTAAACGTGTTTAGTTGCTTTTCCCAGAATGCTTTGCGCCACGATATGCAAATAACGGGGACTATGATTGGCTCCCTGACATTACCCACACTGCGACTGATGCTACCCATTTCACTACCCAACAAAGACCCATAATATGCATGTGTCTGTCTGTCTGTCTGTCTGTCAAAGTATGTGTGTCTGTGTCTGTTTGTGTGTGTTTGTGTGTCTGTCTCTGTGTGAAAATGTGCCTGTCTCTGTGTGAAAGTGAGTGTGTCTGTGTCTGTGTCTGTCTGTCTGTGAAAGTGAGTCTGTGAAAGTGTGTGTGAGTGTCTGTCTGCCTGTCTGTCTTTGAAAGTGTGTGTGAGTGTCTGTCTGTCATGTAACTTGCACATCTGTTAGGGCACCATATGCAGAGATGTACACATATTGTTCCTTTTCCATATACACTCACCTAAAGGATTATTAGGAACACCATACTAATACTGTGTTTGACCCCCTTTCGCCTTCAGAACTGCCTTAATTCTACGTGGCATTGATTCAACAAGGTGCTGAAAGCATTCTTTAGAAATGTTGGCCCATATTGATAGGATAGCATCTTGCAGTTGATGGAGATTTGTGGGATGCACATCCAGGGCACGAAGCTCCCGTTCCACCTGTAGCGTAAGGTACTCTTATAAATTTCAATTAAAGAAGTGAATTTATAGTATCACCTTATCACGAATCCTGGAATCTTGTAGAACTCAATTTCTGTAATAATTGGACGCAGACACCAATTCCAAAGATATAAATTGTCAAATTTATTCAAAACAAAGACTAAATGTAGCACTACACTAATTATACAAAAGGGAAAAACTAATTAAAATTCAACTCTATATCAACAAATCAAAGACAAATCACTTCCGTGACCAAATCAAAGACCATGGGATCGCATATGATAACACACAAATCGTTAAACAAAAGAGGTTATAAACACATTGACTACAATACCAGTTAGTAACATGAAGGTGAGTCTCTTGTTAGTATTATTAGTCAGACATTAAATAACTACGCAGGTTAGTATTTATGTCAGGTAACTTCTCGTTATATATATATCAGTCTCATTAACGTTTAGGTGGAGAGAAAGATCCTATCATTACTTGTTACCACAATTTCCCTTAACTGATTATTATTCAATGATTAAGGATAGGCAGGCAGGCCACCTATAATCTGGTGTCTATTAACTTGTGTCAATTTCAGACTAAACAGTTAAACAGGAATGAGAAGATATTTCTCGGCGTTGACAGATTTTATTTCTAAAATTATCAACAAAACAGTTTAATGCAACACACATTTATATTTAAGAAAACTAAATGATATTACACATTCTAGAGTTATGAATCACAGATTAACATTTCTTATTGATTTCTCAAATGTCATGAATCATGAACTCCAAACTGTTAAACTTATGTGAACTTCGTCACAGAGAGGCCTCTCTGGCTTCAGGCTCAGATAACAGCACACGGCACGAGGTCCGTGTGGTTTGGAACAAAGGCAGTCCGGTTCGGCTTTGTCCAAGAACTTCCACTCAGTCGATGCACCTGGAAGTTGGGGTTTCGCGAAAGTAGAGTCGTTTCCAAACAGATTTTCCACTGGTTTGAAGGCTCCAAGGTTGTGCACAAAATCTTCTTTGTAAGCAGGGTTCCACCGTAGTTACTTGAAGACAAAGTCTTTGAGGAAAGCAGGGCCCTGTTTGTTCCAAGGGTCAAGTTTCTTAAAACTCAAATAGCTATTTAAATGACTGACACTTTCGTATTCAGTCGACTTAGTCAATTGTCCAGCTGTAAAACTCCACTGATCAGGTGGGTCTGTAAAGTTATTTATTTAATAAAGTCCTTTAAAAGAATTCTTCGCTCAATCTCCTTCTCCCAGTTTAACTCTTCTGTTGCCGGCAAAGACTTGGTTGGTTTCTGGTTCCGGTTCGGGCAACAGAGCTACAGGTTGAGCTGTGGCAGCGAGTTACTGGTTCAGGTGAGAGAGAGAGAGAAAGAAAGGCCGTGTTTGTCCTTTATAGTCTGTCAGATCAATAGGTGATTGGTTCCTGCGTTCTTGAGATTGGATTTCGGTTTCAGCCCCCAGTGTCCTATTGGAGGGGGGCTTGATTTATGACTGATGTCAATCCATGCCATCTTTTGGAAATGCCGGTTGGCCTGGGTTCGTAGCTCTATGTCGGGATTTCGGCTCTCATCCACTTCAAAGAGTTTTTATCACCCACAGGCCCCTTTCTCCAGACATCTCATAGCAGAATAACAAACTATTTGGCCTCTTCTCGGTGCCATCCTCCCCAAAACTGTCACTTTGATGCAAACCAGTTCCAAGCTGATGAGCAAAGGAAATCTGATAACTTTGGGGGGGAGAGGTCTTCTTTAGATCCGTGCTTCAGCTCAGAGCCCAAATACTCTTATCCAAATACACCCAACATAACGCTACACACCCCATCCCAAAGATGCTCTATTGGGTTGAGATCTGGTGACTGTGGGGGCCAGTTTAGTACAGTGAACTCATTGTCATGTTCAAGAAACCAATTTGAAATAATTCGACCTTTGTGACATGGTGCATTATCCTGCTGGAAGTAGCCATCAGAGGATGGGTACATGGTGGTCATAAAGGGATGGACATGGTCAGAAACAACGGGCCGTGGCATTTAAACGATGCCCAATTGGCACTAAGGGGCCTAAAGTGTGCCAAGAAAACATCCCCCACACCATTACACCACCACCACCAGCCTGCACAGTGGTAACAAGGCATGATGGATCCATGTTCTCATTCTGTTTACGCCAAATTCTGACTCTGAAATCGAGACTCATCAGACCAGGCAACATTTTTCCAGTCTTCAACTGTCCAATTTTGGTGAGCTTGTGCAAATTGTAGCCTCTTTTTCCTATTTGTAGTGGAGATGAGTGGTACCCAGTGGGGTCTTCTGCTGTTGTAGCCCATCCGCCTCAAGGTTGTACGTGTTGTGGCATCACAAATGCTTTGCTGCATACCTCGGTTGTAGCGAGTGGTTATTTCAGTCAAAGTTGCTCTTCTATCAGCTTGAATCGAGTCGGCCCATTCTCCTCTGAGCTCTAGCATCAACAAGGCATTTTCGCCCACAGGACTGCCGCATACTGGATGTTTTTCCCTTTTCACACCATTCTTTGTAAACCCTAGAAATGGTTGTGCGTGAAAATCCCAGTAACTGAGCAGATTGTGAAATACTCAGACCGGCCCGTCTGGCACCAACAACCATGCCACGCTCAAAATTGCTTAAATCACCTTTCATTCCCATTCAGACATTCAGTTTGGAGTTCAGGAGATTGTCTTGACCAGGACCACACCCCTAAATGCATTGAAGCAACTGCCATGTGATTGGTTGGTTAGATAATTGCATTAATGAGAAATTGAACAGGTGTTCCTAATAATCCTTTAGGTGAGTGTATATGTATGTCCAATTGCTTTGACAATTTAAATGCACTGAATTGAGAGAGAGAGAGAGAGAGAGAGAGAGAGAGAGAGAGAGAGAGAGAGAGAGAGAGAGAGAGAGAGAGAGAGAGAGAGAGATGTAGTCCAGACCACTGCAAAATTCCTGCTGAAGTGATCTGGATCACCACCCAATGGCCCAAGGACCACTGCAAACTTGGATTTCAATGTATTTGTGTAATCTGTGTTGCAATAGCACCTACCATGTTCCTTTGTGGTGATCTGGTTAATTCTGATCTGGGAAAACCACAATCCTGCAGGTTTAATAAGTCTCTCTACACATCAGTCCCTGAGTACCTTCAACCAATGGTCATTTTGACCAATTAAGCCCAAGATTTGAGTCAATTAAGTTGTCAAGGACTACCCAGTGAAGACGTGAACTCACGACTAGGTCACACTGTGAGCTCACCAGAGCAGACATTACACTGAGCTCACTGTGAGCTCACTTAGCGCTTTTCCAGCGACATGGTGACGGTGCTGGAGCCGGAGCCGCTGCCCTTAGCCGGTGGCTAACCCACCTCTATGTTACAAATGTTCCCTAAACACTTATTTTGCAAGATCAATAAAAATCCTTTAGGAAATTTAAACTTTTACTGACACACATAGTTAATAGCAATGTATTATAACTTTACCAAAAATAATAATCTGTATATCTTTAATTGTTTAGACGTTATTAAGATATAATGCATCTTTCACATAGGGAACATTTGTAACATGTTAGGAAAAACAAACAAATGATTTGAAAATATTCATAATTACAGCATACAATTTGTCAGGCTTCATAACAATGGTATTTATAACATACTCTGTAAAAATCAAGCAAATAGCATTTGTGGTTCACGAGAAAATATATATATATAATCAAAGCTATCAGACTATAGCAGCCGGTGTATGAAGACACATACGATTATACAGCATTATTTGGCAGCTTCGCAAGACCTAATTTGAAACGTTGTTGGTAAGTTAGATAATTAGTGGGGACCCTCTATTTGCAGTTCTTCCCCTCCATAATTGCTAAAATAAAGTTTTACTGACATTTTATTGACCCTACCACTGCATAGGGCACATCTGTAACATGAACGCTACTGAATGGCACATACATTGAAAACTACGGAGAACTGAGACAAATCCACTTTACACTTCATAAATAATCTTAAAACGTTTCCAACCAAGGCAACACCCACTTGAAATACGTTCATTCTCATTTTTGGTAAACAAAAAGAGAGATTGTTACATATGTTCCCTATGATGCATCTACAGAGAGAGAGAGACAGACAGACACTAACACTCTCTCTCTCTCTCTCTCTCTCTCTCTCTCTCTCTCTCAGCTGGGAGTGTGTGGGAGGGGTCTGCAGTGAGCGGGAGTGCTGCTGAGAGCTCTGTCCTTTGGCTGCGTTTTTTTGTTGCTTTACTTTTTTCAGTTTGTTTATTTTGTCTTCTGTTTTCAGTGCTTTTCTTATTGTGGGGGAACAGGGGAGGGGAGGGGGGAGTACCGGTAGTTCTTCCCGGGTCGGGGGGTCGGACCCCCTGAATGCGTCTTTTGAAAAACTGACCCGACGCCATGGAGTCAAGATCGCTCCGGTGCAGTTCTGCCCCCTAGAGCAGTGTGTGTTAGCGGTTGGGGAGGTAGCAGGGTGTGAAAATATCAAGTCTGCTGCCATTGTTATCTTCTTAAAAACCACTGATCTGCTCAATCAGCTAGTGGCTAATGGCACAGTGTTAGACGACACTTTCACCCCGGTGTTGCCGCTCGCTGCTCCTGCCCGGAAGGTAACGCTGTCTAACGTCCCTCCGTTCATCCGCACCGGCTCGGGCAGCTGATGTCCGGCATTAAGAGGGTCCCGCTGGGCTGCAAAGCCCCGCAACTGAAACACGTCGTGTCCTTCCGAAGGCAGCTGTATATGATCCTCAATAACATCAATGAGGATCTTAATGTCATTTTTAAATTTAAGATCGACAATACCGACTACGTCGTGTTCGCTACTTCGGAGTCCATGAAGTGTTTCAGGTGTGGGAGCGAGGGGCATGTCGTGAGGAACTGTCCCGAGCAGGACAGGGAGCGGGAGGAGGAGCGGGGCGACGCGGGGAGGAATAGAGACACCGGCCCGCAGCCACAGATGCAGCGGGCAGACAGAGATCGAGCCCCGGCGGAGGAGACAGTCGCCGGTCGGACCGATGGTACCACTGATGCCGTGACGGGGGAAGAGCTGCCCGGAGGCGATGACGCACAGCTGGGGGACGGGGTCGAGGCAGCGGGGGATAGTGACGACCGAGACGCCGGGGGGAGATGGTGTTGAGGCGGTGCACGGGGCGCTGGTTAGTGACGAGGAACAACCTCAGCAGCCAGCAGACGGGCGGACAGACACACAGGGTGTAGCCGAGGAGGAGGCAGGGCCAGGCTCGGCGGTACAAGCCGAGGCGCCGGGTGGAAAAAACGCACTAAGAAGGTGCTGGGAGGGAGCACGGACGGTGTTGGTAAATAGTGGCAGTAAAAGAAGTGGTGGCACAGTAGTGAAGCTGGGGTAGCGAGCGGCTTGGTGGGGAAAGGTCCGGCTACACGCTGGAGCATCGCGGCTCGGAGTGACAGTGAGGGCGGCTTCACGGATTCCTCTCTCGCCTCCTCGTCCTCGGTGAGTCAGAGCTGCAGTGAAGGATATCAGGAGGTTTTTAGAGAAAACGAAGGGAAAGAGGTCTGTTGTAGTGGAGCAGTTTTTCCCAGATCGTGCACGCCTGCTGGCCTCTATTAAGTTTTTACAGAAACCCTGACCTATCAATTTGTACAACACTCACTGAAAACCATGGTTGGGGTCAATTCCTGTTTTTCAATTCCAATTCCTCCTACAAATCAATTCAAAATTGCAATTACTTTTTGCATTCACATAATATTCTTTATTGGAATTGAATTGAAAAGGGAATTAAAAATTGAATTGGAATTGACCCCAACCCTGTTGAAAACAAAACAAAAAATACAGATCTGGTTCTTCAAATCTTCACTCTGGTTTCATTCTGTGTCGTAGTTCATTTATCTTGCTGTTAATTGCACCACCAATTACACTCTTTGGGGTACTGGGCAATTTTTTCAAGGTAGCCCCTAAAAAACATGTATCACATAGATTTAATGACTTGCACATAGATATATAAAAATCTTTTAATAAACATACCACATATCTTTGAGAAGGGTTCATTAGTTACATATTGCCACAGTAAATCAACATTTTTGTGTGTGGGTGTATTTAAACGTTTTGGTGTATGCTCTTAAACTTGTCTTACACTAGTTCATAGTAAAATCTGTACTTGGCGAAGCAGCTATGCAAAGGCAGTCTTTTCTCCATTAATACCTTGCTTAAGCATTACATTGATGTGGCACAACTGGACTGAAATGTGAAGTATTTGCTCAAAAGTCAAATTTAAATGAGACATGAAAGTTTATATTGTCAAGGATCCCATGGCACTATTCATTATTATTATGTATTAATATGTCTGAAGCATTAATCCAAGGTGATTTACAAGGTGTTGTTGAAAGAGTGACGTGGCTGAATTCTAAGTCAGGCTTCCCTCAATCAGGTCTAACAAATTTGTTATGACTCCACCTTTACTGCTGTGTAGTAATCTGCTGGTACAAAATGGCTGCACCCCAGAGGGTGGTGGGTGAAGTGAGTCTGTAGAGCACTTTGGGATCTTTCCAGCTGCTACATGTAAGGTATTATTATTTATTAATAAATTAACTCTAGTCTCTGAAACTAAAACAAAGGCCAAAGGAACATTTCAAATGCTAACCCTTTGTGTTCTATACAGTTAAAAAGGAGAGTTAGAAATTTTGTACAACAGCATTTACATACCATATATGGCTTCCACCTTTAAGCGATCCAGAGGTGTCTTTTTCTCCGAAGTTGGATCTCTCTTGCTGCCACCACCACGAAGATTGCTCTTTAATAATGTTGGAAAGTCAAAGACAGCAACCGTCAGGGTTCTTGCATATGACGTATTCGTGCTGCACCTCTCTGCAAGGATCCAGGACAGTTTGTCAATGTAAACTCCAGTGCCTGGGAATATTTCCACCTAAAAGACAATGGTAAATAAAAAACAAGTTTATCCCCAAACTATTCTTATATTATGTTAAGTGGAATACATTATCAGTAAGGCTGTGATTTTGTTACAGAAATGTGTTATTAAAGACCACAGTATGTCTCAATTCTAAGTTTATTAATTTACAGACATAATAAAGTCAGTGAATCTGTGACACCCATAATTCAATTACATTCTTATTATCAACTATAACTATGAATATAACTGATAATGTAGCATCATTAGATTGTTTACAACCAATATTTGTTTTCAATATATATATTTTTACCTTGTCTTTGTAATATTGTAGACCAAGAGTGTTATACCTGTTTTGGTGATTCTTTGTCAGATTCAGAACAATTTGCTGTGGGGCTGTCAGAACCACTTGATGGTGACACACTTTTGTCTTCATTGCTGATCAATGTGGCTTTTGTTACAATTTTTTTCAGATTGTCCAAAAGGTCTGGAATCTCTGGAGAAAAAAACCTTAGTATTAAATGATAATCATTTCTAGTAATATATTTAATACAAAGTGAAAACAAAACCATCAATGCCTGCAATTATACTTGAGAGACTTGCTCTATGTTATTGGCAAACTGACCTTTTTGTGGGTCATTAACATTAGCTACGAAAAAAATAAAAGAGATAAAATACAAGAATTACCAGGTCTAATGTAATGCATATAGTCATTAATGTAGGATTATGAAGTTATGTTGAAAACTTTATTTAATAATCAGTATTATTAAACTATTAGACAGTGCACATTAAGAGTCTGTATTGTGGTTCTAGATTACTTCAGTATGATCAACTATAATACATTACTCTGGAATCTAAATTACTGAAGAATAACATTTATCAAGGTAAGGAATTATTTGCTATAAATAAAAAAACTTACCATCAACCATACGGTTTCGAAGACATTGGTTTTCATTTTTAAGTCTTGTGTTTTCCTTTTCGAGCTGCTTAACGTTTTGCTGTAGCTCAACTTCACTGGACTCTTTAAATGTCTGTAGAATATGACGGGATCTAATTCTTGAAGCTCCATCGGTTTTCTTTCTTATTTTGTGCTGTATTCAGAGAGGAAAAGAGTTTAAAATGAAAATATATATATATATGAATATGATTAAAAAAAAACAATCCTGCAATACATTTATTTAATATTTGCAGTAATTATCTCACCGGTAACTGTGGTTCATCAAGGTCACTATCATCTGAAATTTGAAGTTTTTTGTTTGGTTTAGGTACTCTCTTCATTTTAGGACAGGGCATTTTTGTTAGGTCATTAAGTTTTCTTCTTAGTTCGCCTTCTTTTCCTAAAATAAAAATAAAATAAATAAAACCCTGCATTATGTCCACAGATATTTGGGGATTATATTTATTTGTCATAAAAATACTGTGCTTTGACCATACAAATTAAGATGAACAGCCAACACTGAATCAAAACTGAAGTTAAATTATATCTGGTTTAATTTATTTTGTGATTTGGGGGATTTTATTGTAAAGCACAACACACAATAAATCGTTCTTACAAATGCCAGTCAAGTATGACGAGTTTTAGCGCCCTCACCACCATCTACCATGTTATAAGAGTATGTTAGAAGTACAACACATTAATAACTTAAACATTCATTTCAAATATACTGTGATTGTATATATCAAATAGCATGTAAAGACTTTAATGTTTTTTTTTTTTAAATAAACATTGTTACCAGTCATAATGATCTGCGCTTCATGGACAGGCCATCCACCTTTTGGAGGTTTGTTCGTGTCTCTCCACTCTGCTCTGAAGTTTCGAGTCGTCTCTTCGTCATCATCAGCAATGCTGAATAAATCAAAATTGCGAAAGCAAGCAGTGGGAATCACGCTGTAAGAGTCTTTGTCGACCCCGCTTTCCCACTTCACCAACGCGTGCATCACCGCCATACTACCTTCACCTTCTCGTCCGTTTTTTCTGCGCCTTTTTCCCCCAACAAGTCACGGCACAAAAAACAGTCCCGCTCTGCATTCTGGTACTTGGCGTTCTTAATAACACCAACAGGGTGTAATCGCATAGACCACTCGAGTATAAAGTACTACATATCCCATCAGTTACAGTTTTTTTTCATCTTCTGAAACTGCAATTTAGCACTTTCAACTGTTTCTTAGTGATTCCTAGAATTACTAACCGGTATTGTAGTCAATGTGTTTATAACCTTTTTTGTTTAACGATTTGTGTGTTATCCTATGGGATCCCATGGTCTTTGATTTGGTCACGGAAGTGATTTGTCTTTGATTTGTTGATCTAGAGTTGAATTTTAATTAGTTTTTCCCTTTTGTATAATTAGTGTAGTGCTACATTTAGTCTTTGTTTTTAAATAAATTTGACAATTTATATCTTTGGAATTGGTGTCTGCGTCCAATTATTACAGAAATTGAGTTCTACAAGACTCCAGGATTCGTGATAAGGTGATACTATGAATTCACTTCTTTAATTGAAATTTAAAAGTGTACCTTACGCTACATATATATATATATATATATATATATATATATATATATATATATATATATATGTATGTATGTATGTATGTCCAATTGCTTTGACAATACAAATGAATAGAATTGAGAGGGAGAGAGAGAGAGACAGACAGACAGACTGACAAACAGAAAAACAGACAGACATAGACACACACACACACACACACACACACACAGAGCCAGCCAGCCAGCCAGCTCAGCGATGACATCACGAGCCTCTCTCAGCTGACTGCTATGACATCACAGAGCACGTACATTCCGTTGCTTGCCGTCTGTCAACCACTCAGTCACTGCCAGCCAGACTGGCTGGCTGGCTGGATGGGGGGGCTGCTTGCTGCTGCTGCGTACCTTAGCAAGCTTATTTGCTTGACCGGCCTTCCTACTCCTCTGCCCACATGCCCACCTATGCCCGATCTGCTGTTCACCTGGATCACAGCTCCGCCCCAACAAGGCAGATCCTCCCAAAAATGGTACAAACTCACCCACGATCCCCTCCACGGAAAGCTTTAGCAAAAGGCAAAAGCGTTATACGTAATGAAGAGGAACCCGAGTCCAAGACGCATCCGACCAGCCATACATATTTGTGTGTATTAAAGATCACATTTTCTTACATTTAGTTTTTCTGTACTTTATTACATCTTATTGTGATTTATAAATGTATTGTTTCTTTTCCATATGTATGTATGTATGTATGTGTGTGTGTGTGTGCCTGTCTCTGTGTGAAAGTGAGTGTGTGTGTGTGTGTGTATGTCTGTCTGTCTGTGAAAGTGTGTGTGTGTGGGTGTGAGTGTCTGTCTGTCTGTCTGTCATGTAACTCGCACATCTGTGAGGGCACCATTTTTGCAGAAGAGATGTACACATTTTGGAGCAACATATGCTGCCATCCAGACATCATCTTTTCCAGTGACGTCCCTGCATTTGCAAAAAGATCACATTTTATTACATTTTGTTTATCTGTACTTTATTACATCTTATTGTGATTTATACTTGTAATGTTTCTTTTCCATATATATGTATGTACAGTGGGGGAAAAAAGTATTTGATCCCCTGCTGTTTTTGTACGTTTGCCTTGAGATCATTAACAAGATCCTCCCATGTAGTTCTGGGCTGATTCCTCACCGTTCTCATGATCATTGAAACTCCACGAGGTGAGATCTTGCATGGAGCCCCAGACTGAGGGAGACTGACAGTTATTTTGTGTTTCTTCCATTTGCGAATAATCGCACCAACTGTTGTCACCTTCTCACCAAGCTGCTTGGTGATGGTCTTGTAGCCCATTCCAGCCTTGTGTAGGTCTACAATCTTGTCCCTGACATCCTTGGACAGCTCTTTGGTCTTGGCCATGGTGGAGAGTTTGGAATCTGATTGATTGATTGCTTCTGTGGACAGGTGTCTTTTATACAGGTAACGAGCTGAGATTAGGAGCACTCCCTTTAAGAGAGTGCTCCTAATCTCAGCTCGTTACCTGTATGAAAGACACCTGGGAGCCAGAAATCTTGCTGATTGATAGGGGATCAAATACTTATTTCCCTCATTAACATGCAAATCAATTTATAACTTTTTTGAAATGCGTTTTTCTGGATTTTTTGGCTGTTATTCTGTCTCTCACTGTTAAAATACACCTACCATTAAAATTATAGACTGATCATTTCTTTGTGAGTGGGCAAACGCACAAAATCAGCAGGGGATCAAATACTTTTTTCCCTCACTGTATGTATGTATGTATGTATGTATGTATGTAAGTGTGTGTGTGTCTGTCTCTGTGAAAGTGTGTGTGTGTGTGTGTGTGTGTCTGTGAAAGTGTGTGTGTGTGTGCATGTGTCTGTCTGTGAAAGTGTGTGTGTGTGTGTGGGTGTGACAGTGTGTATGAGTGTCTGTCTGTCATGTAACTCGCACATCTGTGAGGGCACCATTTTTGCAGAAAGAGATGTACACATTTTGGAGCAACATATGCTGCCATCCAGACATCATCTTTTCCAGGGACGTCCCTGCATTTTTCAGCAGGATAACGCCAAACCACATTCTGCCCAGATTTCAAGCGCATGGTTGCGTAGGCAGAGAGTGCGGGTGCTAGCATGGCCTGCCTGCAGTCCTGACCTGTCTCCGAATTGAGAATGTGTGGCGCACTATGAAGTGCAAATTAAGACAACGAAGGCCCTGTGCAGTTGCGCAGCTGAGGAAATGCATAATGGATGAATGGGGGAAAATCCCGCTTGCTAAACTTAACCAAGTGGTGTCTTCAGTGCCCAAGTGCTTAATAAGTGTTATTAAAAGAAAAGGTGATGTTACATAGTGGTAAACAGTCGACTGTCCCAACTTTCTTGGTTTCTTTTCACTGCTAATGAGATGCTGTAAAGTGAGTTTTCAGGAGCTCTAATCGTATTGATGAATTCATGCAGCATTTGTAATTGAATTTCAAAAAGAAATCCTTGCTGTCTGGCCTGTGTGTATGAGATGTACTCTGTCAATCTTTGGCTAACAACTGAAACATTGGTAGAACAGAAATGGCAACATAAAAAAGAAAAGTACATTTTAAAAGAGCACATTAAATAGGATGAATATACAGTTTTTTACAATCACTTTGTCACTAATTTCAGAACCTTGATGTCATTTTTCAAAACTCTAGACACAAAACTCAAAACGGTCATCACTTGTAACACTGCACAATACAATGTTTTGAACATTGGACAGCCTTTCATATCTTTAAAGAAACCTTGCACTTGCAGACTTGTTGGTTCAAATAACTAATTTATCATGAAATACCATAGTAACATAGTAACACAGAAGATACCGATAGTTTCACTGTGTAGTTGTTCGTACAATCATTAAATATTGTAGTACAAAATATGTGATACATGTTTCATTATGGTACTACACATAAATACATCACTGTAAAAGGACTAGTAGAGAGAATACTACAGACACAGTGGAATCATTGAACAAAATCTGAAATGTATTGATGCAATACAATCAAATCACACCATAGGTTTCTTTGAATCCATGCAACAATAATTAGCTACAAAAAAGAACAAAACTACAGTAAAATGTCAACTGCAGTGTTCCTCACCTGGCTTAGTGTAAAAAGCAAAACAAAGGATTGATTACTGTACTTCTAAATTTCCATCAGCCCTGTGTTCTGGTTCAGGTTCTCACAACCATTTTTCACAAGAGGCATCTTGAAACTGAACATACCTGAACATACTCAGTCATCAGCTGCTTCACTCTGTCTGCATTTCTTTCAAAAGGCACACTATACTCTGTGCTACACATTGGTATGCAGTATACAGTCATTTGACAATTGAGAGTAGCCTAATGTTTAGTGCATGCTGAAGACTTGCCGCTTCTCAGTACGGAAATTTCTGATGATTGAGGCCACAGTTGATCCTGAGTTGATTCTGAGGTTTGATTGAATCATTGTAGCTGCCTCAGTCATGGTCATGCCATGATTTACAACATGCTCTACAACTATTTCTCGGATTTCACTGGACACTATTTGCTGTTGCTGCCGCTGTCTGGTCCGTGGCCTTGTCCTCTACCACGTTCCCCCAACACCTCTCAAATGAGGCCCATGGCTGCCTCTCTGGTGAGGCCTAAGCCCTCCTCTATGACGAGGCCCACGACCACCTCTCAGAAGGGGTGCATGTCCCCTTCCATTCCTTTGACCACCACGTCTTCCTCCTCCCACTGCTTGACCTCTATTGTGACCTGGATGACCTGCCGGCTCCATGTTATCACTGTGTTGCTGGGGTGGATAGCACTCATTTCACTCGATACTCGTACCACAATGTGAAATCAATCATCAATAACCAGTTGGCAGTATTGGAAAAGCAATTACAAGGGCCTGCATACATACAGTAATGTCAAATCTGATGTGGAAGAACAATCATCTTCAACCAGGTTGGAGCGTTAGTTGCAATGCCTTTAATACACGCAGCGTGGAGAGGAACAGTGACTCAAGTAGATCCCAAAGTCGCTCTGCCTTCATTTTAACAGTCAGAGCTTTTATACACAAAAATCAAAGAGCTGGTTATAATCAAAAAGTCATTACTATGTTATCTTAAAAGTTAGCTAAGCAGAATTTATATCATTATAGGACAGAGTTCATAGATCAACACATGGATTAGGGAGCAGGCACTTCAATCATACTGTTTGACATTGTCTCCAAGATTCTCATCGTAAATAACAAGCAGAAATCAAACTACCTTCTGGCCTGACCTTCTAGCTTGACCTTATCTTTCTTAAGTATACAAGAGAGAAAAACAGGTATTAGAGAAAGAATTTCTAACTTTCCTTCCACACTGAAAACATGGTGTGGAAAAGTGCTACATGATGATGAATGATGATGAAATATTACATCCATAGATAATGTAGTCCAACTGGTTCATGCTCCTCGGTTATTGGTGTCAATGGATCTCATTATCCTGAAACTTTCATGATCGAAACATGGAATATTGTTTGTCAGTTTCCATAAAATTATGCATTAAGAGTAATGCAACAGTCACTTATCATTTTGAGCAGCTGTATCAATTGATAGTTAGATCTTTGTAATGAAATGAATAGACAGTGATCTCAGATGTAATGTGTGAATTGCATTTTGAAATGGTAATACTTTGATGTAAGTTGTGTCATTTTAGTTCAATGAACAAATGATCTGAGGTTGATGTGTATTGTATCCAAGCAATTGTAAAAAAGTGTTAGAGTTTTGAAAAATGTGCATTTTGATCATCGGGTGTGAGTTTAGTGTCTAGAGTTTTGAAAAATGACATCAAGGTTCTGAAATGAGTGCCAAAGTGATTGTAAAAAAGTGTAATATCAGGGGACAGTGGCTATTAGTGATCTGGCCTTCCGTGGCCTCTGTATTAATGTAACAGGTCACATTGTATGTGTACACTGATACTTGATAGTATAATATAGTACAAGTAAAAAACATACATAGGTATCATAGAAGTATTTTGCAGAAATGATTATGGATAGTTATCAAAATGGAGAGGAAATGCTAAATCCAGTCTCCCCAGGCTGAGCTTCTATTGCTGCACCTGCTAAGTGGCTGCTGGCCCCACTATATGGATAGAGCCACACCAAGTACAAGAGTCTCCCCATTGCTATTTATATCTCCCTATCCAGTCTTCTATAGGTGTCAGGGTGGGGTGCCTATTCCCCTGCATGCTTTGAAACCTATAGCACCTGGGACGCACACTTGGGATCCGGTTCCTCTGCCCCTCACATACACATGAGGAATCCCAGGTGCTCAATACGTCATACTGTCTCTTTCATCTCATGTGTAAACTATGGACAAATACATGACTAAACGTGTTAAGTTGCTTTTCCCAGAAAGCTTTGCGCCACGATATGCAAATAACGGGGACTATGATTGGCTCCCTGACATTACCCACACTGCGACTGATGCTACCCATTTCACTACCCAACAAAGACCCATAATATGCGTGTGTCTGTCTGTCTGTCTGTCTGTCTGTGTGTGAAAGTGTGTGTGTGTCTGTCTGTCTGTCTGTCATGTAACTTGCACATCTGTGAGGGCACCACTAATGCCGAAAGAGATGTACACATATTGTTTATTTTCCATATATATGTATGTATGTATGTATGCATGTCCAATTGCTTTGACAATACAAATGAATTTAATTGAGAGGGAGAGAGAGAGAGAGAGAGACAGACAGACAGACAGACAGAGAGACACACACACACACACACACAGAGAGCCAGCCAGCCAGCCAGCCAGCTCAGCGATGACATGACGAGCCTCTCTCAGCTTACTGCTATGACAGCACAGAGCACGTACATTCCGTTTAACAAATCGTTAAACAAAAAAGGTTATAAACACATTGACTACAATACCGGTTAGTAAGACGAAGGTGAGTCTCTCGTTAGTATTATTAGTCAGACATTAAATAACTACGCAGGTTAGTATTTATGTCAGGTAACTTCTCGTTATATATATATCAGTCTCATTTACGTTTAGGTGCCGAGAAAGATCCTATTTGTTACCACAATTTCCCTTAACTGATTATTATTCAATGATTAAGGATAGGCAGGGCCACCAATAATCTAATGTCTATTAACTTGTGTCAATTTCAGACTAAACAGTTAAACAGGAATGAGAAGATATTTCTCGGCGTTGACAGATTTTATTTCTAAAATTATCAACAAAACAGTTTAATGCAACACACATTTATATTTAAGAAAACTAAATGATATTACACATTCTAGAGTTATGAATCACAGATTAACATTTCTAATTGATTTCTCAAATGTCATGAATCACAAACTCCAAACTGTTAAACTTATGTGAACTTCGTCGCAGAGAGGCCTCTCTGGCTTCGGGCTCAGATAACAGCACACGGCACGAGGTCCGTGTGGTTTGGAACAAAGGCAGTCCGGTTCGGCTTTGTCCAAGAACTTCCACTCAGTCGATGCACCTGGAAGTTGGGGTTTCGGGAATGTAGAGTCTTTTCCAAACAGATTTTCCACTGGTTTGAATGCTCCAAGGTTGTGCACAAAATCTTCTTTGTAAGCAGGGTTCCACCGTAGTTACTTGAAGACAAAGTCTTTGAGGAAAGCAGGGCCCTGTTTGTTCCAAGGGTCAAGTTTCTTAAGACTCAAATAGCTATTTAAATGACTGACACTTTCGTATTCAGTCGACTTAGTCAATTGTCCAGCTGTAAAACTCCACTGATCAGGTGGGTCTGTAAAGTTATTTATTTAATAAAGTCCTTTAAAAGAATTCTTCGTACGGCTCAATCTCCTTCTCCCAGTTTAACTCTTCTGTTGCCGGCAAAGACTTGGTTGGTTTCTGATTCCGGTTCTGGCAACAGAGCTACAGGTTGAGCTGTGGCAGCGAGTTTCTGGTTCAGGTGAGAGAAAGAGAGAGAGAAAGACTGTCCGCTGTTCCTTAAAGTCTGTCAGATCAGTAGGTGATTGGTCCCTGAGTTCTTGAGATAGGATTTCGGTTTCAGCCCCCAGTGTCCTATTGGAGGGGGGCTTGATTTATGACTGATGTCAATCCATGCCATCTTTTGGAAATGCCGGTTGGCCCGGGTTCGTAGCTCTATGTCGGGATTTCGGCTCTCGTCCACTTCAAAGAGTTTTTATCACCTACAGGCCCCTTTCTCCAGACATCTCATAGCAGAATAACAAACTATTTGGCCTCTTCTCGGTGCCATCCTCCCCAAAACTGTCACTTTTAAGCAAACCAGTTCCAAGCTGATGAGCTAAGGAAATCTGATAACTTTGGGGGGGGGAGAGGTCTTCTTTAGATCCGTGCTTCAGCTCAGAGCCCAAATACTCTTATCCAAATACACCCAACATAACGCTACATATGTATGTATGTATGTATATATGTGTAGAAGGAAAATTAGAAATTATTTTCTTACACCTGTTTTTCTCTCTTGTATACTTAAGAAAGATACGGTCAAACTAGAAGGTCAGCGCAGAAGATAGTTTGATTTCTGTTTGTTATTTACGATGAGAACCTTGGAGACAATGTCAAACGGTATGACCTACGAGCCTGTTCCCTAAAACCATGTGTTGACCTATGAACTCTGTTCTATAATGATATATGTTCTGCTTAGTTAGCCTTTAAGATAACATAGTAATGACTTTCTAGCATGTATGGATGTATGTATGTATGTATATATATATATATATATATATATATATGTATGTATGTATGTATGTATGTCCAATTGCTTTGACAATACAAATGAATTGAATTGAGAGGAAGAGAGAGAGAGAGAGAGAGAGAGAGAGAGAGAGAGAGAGAGAGACAGACAGACAGACAGACAGCTCGGCGATGACATCACGAGCCTCTCTCAGCTGACTGCTATGACATCACAGAGCACGTACATTCCGTTGCTTGCCGTCTGTCAACCACTCAGTCACTGCTAGCCAGACTGGCTAGCTGGATGGGGGGGCTGCTTGCTGCTGCTGCGTACCTTAGCAAGCTTATTTGCTTGACCGGCCTTCCTACTCCTCTGCCCACATGCCCACCTATGCCCGATCTGCTGTTCACCTGGATCACAGCTCCGCCCCAACAAGGCAGATCTTCCCAAAAATGGTACAAACTGATCCACGTTCCCCTCCACGGAAAGCTTTAGCCCAAAATAAGGGACACATTCTGTAACAACATAATGGATGCCCACCCAACCTGTGACAAATCTTAGAAAAAAGAAAAACGGTCAGTCCTCCTGGGGGAGGGACACACAGCCACCCTGTCTGCCCAATATGTCAGCGCCTACCACAGCCTGAGGGACACAGTGACACACGAGCACCGGCTGTAAATATAATGTAAATACTCATTTGTAATGCATGTCATTGTATTTCAAAAAAGGAATCTGGAAATAGTAAACCAATTTTCTTTATTTGTATGTATTTAAGATCACATTTTATTACATTTTCTTTTTCTGTACTTGATAACATCTTATTGTGATTCAAAATTCTATTATTTATTTTCCGTATGTATGTATGTATGTATGTATGTATGTATGTATGTGTGGAAGGAAAGTTAGAAATTATTTTCTCACACCTGTTAATCTCTCTTTTATACTTAAGAAAGATAAGGTCAAGCTAGAAGGTCAGGCCAGAAGGTAGTTTGATTTCTGTTTGTTATTTACGATGAGAACCTTGGAGACTGTCACGGTCTCCCCTGCTTCTACCTTAGTTCACCACCAGAGGTCTCCCTCTCCCAAATACTAGTTTAGTGCTTCTCTTTTCCTTTGTCCAGTCAAACCAGTCTTTCCACATTCTTCCCTACCAGGTGCACCTGTTCTGTCCTCCTCTCCTATCATTGGTCAATCCTTCATTCACCTCGTTCAATCCCTCTCTCCTTCACAGTACACAGTACCCCTCTGTTTCCTAGATTCATCGCGAAGTCTTGCATTCTCTCCTGAATCAATTCTAAGCCTTGTTTCTTGATTGCCTTCCCGTGTATTTTTGACCTCTTGCTTCCTTCTCTCGTTTACCCCTTTCGGATCTCTCTACTAGCCTGTTCGCTTGATCGTTTGACCTGGACTGTCCCTGTTTATGCTCTCTCGTTTTGCCCTTATTGGATTATCTGCTTCAACTCTAAAGCCTGCACTTGGATCCTTTCCTTTTCCTAAAAAAACCTGTGATTCTTATATGTTCAAACCGAATATTGTAAGGGACATATATGCTGCAAAAAACACATATATAAATTGCATAATATTAATGTATTTTTAATCATATATGTCCTACATACAACTAAAGGCATATAGTTTTTGATGAAGTAAAAACATAGGAAAATAGTGCAAATTTAATATGAATGTCCAGCATATGAAGACATGTATAAAACACAGTGCAGTTTAGCAGTATAAGGCTGTACTTAACTCATGCTCTTGCCTTGTCCTAAGTGGAGCCCTATGCCTATAATCAAACATGGTCATATACTGTATAATCAACCTTAGATCAACTGCTCTTTCAAATCCTGTAGGAAAATGAACAGTCCGCATAAAGGTCAGTGATATTTTGACAGCAGATCCTCGAACCAGTTTCTGCACTGTACAATTTCCAAATTTGCCAACTGCATATAAGTGATATTGGTCATCACTGACACAGAGAAAGTGTGAAACTGTGAAAATACTGCCATCTTTCAATATCACAACCGAGTTGTTCCTTTTCTTTGTCTTTGTGTATGTTTGGCTTTGAATGACCTCTCCGTTGATAACTATTCTGTTGTAGTACCTGCCAATAGAGGTCCCAGGTACATCTAGCAATGCATGCAATGCATTCATATTATTTTCAGACACTGGCCTAATCTTTGGCACTCCAAGTGCAAGTCATATCTAGTATAATTCTTTACATGACGTTTACCAGAGGTAATTTCTGTGTAGAATGATTTAATTTCAGGTGAAACATCATTGGATGAGCAGGCCTTAGCTATGCGTGGCAATGCCCGAGACCATGCTACTCTTTTGCAAAGCTGCTGAGGCACTGCATTACTGCTTTTGACTTGCTTGAGCAAGTAGCCATTATAGCTCTCAAACATGAAAGCAGACTGGGCCCAGAGAGGACCCAAATTCTCAACACTCTTAGTCAAATGCAGAAGTGAATGCATATTGTAGGTCACCTGATCTTCGCCATACAAAGACTGAACTGATTTAACATAAAGCTCAAGAGCCTCATGAGCATGGTCAATATCCTCTTGGCTAATGTCTGAACCTAGCAAAATGCTCACACCCTCCACAAGTAGAGCCCAGTGGCAAAGATACCTGTTTGGAAGTATCCCCTCCAGGACTGGCAAACTGTAATATAAAAGCCAGTTCTGTCATTCGTGAGCTTTCCAAAACCTTAGCTCAACAATAGACCGTGGGATTCTGGAAAAAATGCTTAGAGGCTTGATTGCTAAAAGATTTACATCCACTGTTACAGTGTTCAAACCAACATACCATGGTTTACTATAGCTTTTGGAATCAAACCATAAAGTGGCTATTTGCCGGCAAACCCCCAGCAACACACAATGCATGTAATCAGGGACCATGCCATTGATCAGGTCAAAATCTGGCAAGTCCACAATTGGAGATGGCCCTTTTATGCCCAAAATGCTCTGTTCATTATTTTTGGCAATCTCACCTATTTGCACAGTTGTGTCATGATCTCTAAGGAACACCTGGATGAAGACAGTGCCCACACCCATACTCTCCATTAAACTGCTTGAAATTTTGCAGTAAAGGTCGTGCAACAGCATCACATATGGCACATAATGCATAGACCTTTGTCGTTTTGATTGAGTGATCTACTGGATCCTGCCACTGAAGACCTGTTTGTCCAAGACTTTTGCATTCCTCCACAAAAGGTTTGAGGAAGCTAGTCATTTGTGGTTTTGATGACCCAAACCACAAGGCACATAGTATGACATTTGTATCTCTTTCCTCTGGGGGTAATTCATTAACAGAGCATAGTAAGGGCCATATGCTGTATTTAGATGACTGGAACACTGGCACTCCATCACAATTGAAAGACAGGGAAAAGAATGAATCACTAACTGATTTCAGATATTTGTACAACTTCCCATCTGAAAAATCTGTTATTCCATCTGTTTTGGTCATTGTAAATATTTGGAATAGGCTCATTCTCCAAAAGAGCTTGAAGTTGATTCCTCAAAGGTATACAAATAAAAAATTGACCCAGCTCTAAACTTTGTCTCACAGATGGTATTCTGATTTGTCTACATAATCTTTAAACTCCTTCTCTAGCATGTACTTGCTACTTGGGATGCTTGCAGCATCCCCACTACATAACCTTAACAGCTTCAGTAGGTCCTCCATTAAAGCCTCTGTTACATTGTGCTTCATGGAAAATGCGAGGATGTTCAGCCAACTGGCATCTGTGACATGGTCATTTGAGGGACCTGAAGACACCAGGTTTGATTGGTTGGTATTCTGTAACAAATGGGAAAGAATCCAAATTTGAGTGATCATAAGCAAAGTGTGTACCAAAAGAAACCTGTTTTACTCTAAATGTTGATATTCTTGTTCAACAATATGGCAAGCTGTTTTGACTGTTATTAATTCCCAGGATGTTCATCAAGATTAAAGCTAGTGTTCACAACCCACCCCACCATCTACCTGTATGCTCCTTTCACTTTTACAGACACAATAATACATTACATTTTAGCATTGCTGTTGTGCTTAGATTTATATTGGTGTCTTGAGATGGAAGCCATCTCCATAGGCTACAGATGAATATATTATTATGACATAAAATTATTAGCCATGCATAATATTTTACTGACAGTACTAATGCCAGGCTGCTAATTTATAGAATGTCTGTAAACCTAAAATGGGCGACATATCCTGCTGAGGGACACTAACATTGAGACGCTATGGCGAGCAGTGAAAGCATTGCTCTCATTTCTTGGTTTCATGTCGAAAGGGTGTTTGTTGTGAATATTTAGATATGGTGACTTCGTTCATTGTTCAGTTCACGGGCAGCATTTAAAAACAACATGACCAGCTGTAGTGGGAAATCTACTCGCCTTCAGATATGTTTGTCAATGCATTTTACAACATTTTAAACACATTTTTAAAACCTTAAAACTTAACATAACTTAAACTAAACATTATTTGTACAATTATGTTCAACAATAAGTATAATGCCTATTTATGAATATATTATAGTTTATCATATTTAATACACACATTTCTAGGGCCTATAAATTATCAATATGACCAAAACTTTGCTGGAAAAACAAGTTTTGCCTTGTTTTCCACCTGGTCCGAGTACGACGAGGAATCATTCTTTCTTCTTGGCAACTGTTAAAGCAACACAATTTTCGTTTCGCCATTTTGCATAATAGAAAACATCGCTACATGTAGGCAAGTGCATTAGGGCCATAAGCCCATACAATATGCCGATTGGTTGATGTTTGAACTGCTGCGCGGGATCCAATAGAAATCCAGATCACTGACTCATTGAAGCAGCCAGACAGCGGTAACACGGGCCGTTGCTTTAAGTTTCAACAGAGGTTTCAGATCGATTAAACATGGATTTCTAACGTCACCCCGAAGGAAAGAATAATTGTATCTTGTTGTAATTATTACTCAGGGATTTGTGTTGATTCAGGTTGGTTCATTTAGTAATTTATAAGCAAAGTAGTTGGTTTGTTCAATAAGACAACAGTTGCAAGAGTTAAGGTTACCTTGCTAGGAGCTAACTGAGCCAGCAACAACTTTGATATTGCCCTTGCTTCGTGTATTTAGGTAACGTGAACTGGATTCATGTATTTGTTGGTTTATGTTGAATGGGTATTATACCGTTAACATTAGACTACATTTACTTTTTTACTGTCAAGCGATTCAGTTTTGAATCTATTTCATTACACAAATCTACCTACGTTGGTCAGGGGCGGGTGGGTTAATTGAGTTAAAATATTTGAATCGCGTTAGTTTCTCACAACTAACGTTAATGAATCAGATTACCGCGTTAAATCGACAGCCCTCATTATCGATTGTACTAATCTTTCACAGATCTGCAGCTAACTTGCATGCAGCTGACATTTAGCTGGCCTAGCATTATGTCTGTGTCTGGCAAACTGGTCTTACAAAGCAAAAATGATGCCCATGACGCTACAATCAGACTCACAAGACACAAAACTGTGACCTTCCCATGTGAGATCTGATGAAACAGCCGTGATCTAAATTCACTAAAAGCCAAACTCTTCTAAAGCCCAAGGTGTGATGAGAAAGTTTGCAGTGGTCCAATGGGTCAGTGGGGAGGATGCTGGGATGTATAGCGAGGTGGAAACCGAAGCCATACGTAAATATGATGACACCAAGATGGATGACGATGGATACCCGCAAACTGACTGTTCAGCTGCTGTGGGATGGCAGAAAGGGAAAAAGCCAAAACATGGCTGGCCAGTGTACGCTGCCTCTATCAAGTTTGTGAGCAGTAAGTAGACCTATCTAATGCATTTAATTTGTTTTTACACTGTCGGGGCCAATAAATAATGTGAAGCTGTTATGATACACGGATATACGGATTCAGATGAAACTGATGTTGAGAATACACCGGTAAGACTGTTTGTATTCCACTGTCACCGAATGAATGTCATGCATATAATCACACACCATTTACTTAAGTACCAATTCACATAATAATACATTTGAACTTAAAAAACAAAGAAATCTGGTATTAAATCTAGGCTAAGTCCTACTGTTATTTAGAACAGTAAAACCAGCAGTGACAAAAAGTCTATGCAAGGGAAGTCAATCACCTTCATTTATATAGCGCTTTTAACAATATGAATTGTTTGAAAGCAGCTTTCCAGTGATAAGAAATGAAAGTGACAGAGATTGTTTTGGCTTTACAGCAGCTCTAGAATAAAGTTATTGTCCAGCTCAAGTTAGTTTTGATTGATTGACTTGCATGCGAAGATCATTAGTTATTAACGACAACGTTGTAACAGAAAACCCTTAACGCGCTCCGGCCGCCCATCCGCACAAAACAGAGCCTGGTGGCTCAACAACGCGCTCCCGGAAATAGGTTCCAAGGTGCGAGCGATTATCCGCTATCTGTGCGCAAACATACGCAACCTCTGCGCAAACACCGACAACAAAGTAACCTTCTTGTTTTTGCACCTGACTATGTCCAAAATACGCATGTCATTAAGAACTGTGATAACACTGTATTTGAATAGTCCAGAATGATGCATTAGTTAAGCATAAGTACACTAGTAATTCTGATTAGTAAGGACATATTACCCATTATTTAACTTGTATTAAACATTTGAAGGATCAACATTCTTTCATATTAACAACTTAGCAAACCATATTATTTGTGTGTAGTAATGTACCTCACCATCTATTATGTTAACTGGACTATGTTTAGTTATCTTCTACCCATTGATTAGCATATTCTGTCTTGATAATCTCTGAATTGTGTTCAGGGGACGGGGTTTATGTCAATTCTAGGGTTAGTGATGTCACTAACCCAGCCGTTTGTTGTAGTCCTTAAAAAACGATTTCTTTAACAGCAAATATCTCCCTTTGCTTTGAACTTTGAGCTTCGTAACTTTGCAGATGTTGTTTATGCTCAAACAGCAACATTACACACTAACTAAAGTTAGAAAAGTGAAATCATATTCAAGCACCCCGTTAAAGCTCTGATTTCAGAGAGAAGCGCAGAGAGCTGCTATTTGATTTGCGCTCATTTCAGTCCTAAAGTTTACACACATTCATTTCACACGGACATTATTGCCTAGTGATTTCAGACATTTAAGTTTCGTGATATGATCCCCTGGCTCACCTGTTATCCATCAAACACAAGCTGTGACTGTCTCAGCCTTAGCCGCATATTATTCGGCAAAATTATTCGTTATTGGTTTTGAAGCCATTATCCGTGCCTTTCCGAATAAGGTATTGTGCTTCGGGACACCCCTAGTGTAAATCTTTACAACAGGGAGTCCAATTCTCTTTAGTACTGTGTTGTTGGCAGTTTAGCCATAATTATTGCCTTATTCTAGGCCAATAAACATAAATATCACTGAATTAGTGCAATAATTAATGTGAATATAACTTTCACTTTAGAACAGGCGGTCAAATTGTCTTTCTTACAATATTTGAGCAATTTATAACTGTAAAACCAGCACTAATTAAACATAGTTACTAGCTTCATATTGTTCAGTTAATTTAATAGATACCTTATGTATAAGGTACACTTATAAATTTCAATTAAAGAAGTGAATTTATAGTATTACCTTATCACGAATCCTGGAGTCTTGTAGAACTCAATTTCTGTAATAATTGGACGCAGACAGATATAAATTGTCAAATTTATTCAAAAACAAAGACTAAATGTAGCACTACACTAATTATACAAAAGGGAAAAACTAATTAAAATTCAACTCTAGATCAACAAATCAAAGACAAATCACTTCCGTGACCAAATCAAAGACCATGGGATCGCATATGATAACACACAAATCTTTAAACAAAAAAGGTTATAAACACATTGACTACAATACCGGTTAGTAAGACGAAGGTGAGTCTCTCATTAGTATTGTTAGTCAGACATTAAATAACTACGCAGGTTAGTATTTATGTCAGGTAACTTCTCGTTATATATATATATATCAGTCTCATTAACGTTTAGGTACAGAGAAAGATCCTATCATTACTTGTTACCACAATTTCCCTTAACTGATTATTATTCAATGATTAAGGATAGGCAGGGCCACCAATAATCTAATGTCTATTCACTTGTGTCAATTTCAGACTAAACAGTTAAACAGGAATGAGAAGATATTTCTCGGCGTTGACAGATTTTATTTCTAAAATTATCAACAAAACAGTTGAATGCAACACACATTTATATTTAAGAAAACTAAATGATATTACACATTCTAGAGTTATGAATCACAGATTAACATTTCTAATTGATTTCTTAAATGTCATGAATCACAAACTCCAAACTGTTAAACTTATGTGAACTTCGTCGCAGAGAGGCCTCTCTGGCTTCGGGCTCAGATAACAGCACACGGCACGAGGTCCGTGTGGTTTGGAACAAAGGCAGTCCGGTTCGGCTTTGTCCAAGAACTTCCACTCAGTTGATGCACCTGGAAGTTGGGGTTTCGCGAATGTAGAGTCTTTTCCAAACAGATTTTCCATTGGTTTGAAGGCTCCAAGGTTGTGCACAAAATCTTCTTTGTAAGCAGGGTTCCACCGTAGTTACTTGAAGACAAAGTCTTTGAGGAAAGCAGGGCCCTGTTTGTTCCAAGGGTCAAGTTTCTTAAGACTCAAATAGCTATTTAAATGACTGACACTTTCGTATTCAGTCGACTTAGTCAATTGTCCAGCTGTAAAACTCCACTGATCAGGTGGGTCTGTAAAGTTATTTATTTAATAAAGTCCTTTAAAAGAATTCTTCGTACGGCTCAATCTCCTTCTCCCAGTTTAATTCTTCTGTTGCCGGCAAAGACTTGGTTGGTTTCTGGTTCCGGTTCTGGCAACAGAGCTACAGGTTGCGAGTTTCTGGTTCAGGTGAGAGAGAGAGTAAGAGAGAGAGACCGTGCGCTGTTCTTTATAGTCTGTCAGATCAATAGGTGATTGGTTCTTGATTTTTTTAGATTGGATTTCGGTTTCAGCCCCCAGTGTCCTATTGGAGGGGGGCTTGATTTATGACTGATGTCAATCCATGCCATCTTTTGGAAATGCCGGTTGGCCCGGGTTCGTAGCTCTATGTCGGGATTTCGGCTCTCGTCCACTTCAAAGAGTTTTTATTACCTACAGGCCCCTTTCTCCTATCTCATAGCAGGATTCCAAACTATTTGGCCTATTCTCGGTGCCATCCTCCCAAGACTGTCACTTTGATGTAAACCAGTTCACATGCTGATGAGTTAAGGAAATCTGATAAATTTGGGGGGGAGAGGTCTTCTTTAGATCAGTGCTTCAGCTCAGAGCTAAAATGCTCTTATCAGAATACACCCAACATAACGCTACACTGGTTAATTCTGTTCTGGGAAAACCACAATCCTGCAGGTTTAATAAGTCTCTCTACACATCAGTCCCTGAGTACCTTCAACCAATGGTCATTTTGACCAATTAAGCCCAAGAATTGAGTCAATTAAGTTGTCAAGGACTACCCAGTGAAGACGTGAACTCACGACTAGGTCACACTGTGAGCTCACCAGAGCAGACATTACACTGAGCTCACTGTGAGCTCACTTAGCGCTTTTCCAGCGACATGGTGCCGGTGCTGGAGCCGGAGCTGCTGCTCGGCCTGGGATCCAGCTGATCTTTTTTGAACCGGCCCGCTTTTCCACCGGTTTTGACGTCACTGGATGTGGGCGTTCCCAAGCATGGAGTAGAAGTGGAGAAACACAGCAATTGTAATCAGCACCGAGGCGACTGCGTCTTTAAACCCCATTTAACATCACAATCAAACTCATTCCGCGTCTATGGCAAATCGTAACCCTAATGTTACAAATGTTCCCTAAATATGTGTTTTGCAGAATACACAAGCAAACGTTATGGAATATCAGCATTTTATCGACACACATGATATAACTTATTGTTCTTTAACATTGATGAGAATAATTAACATGAATAAACTTACTGCTGAAGATGTAACCCTTACCCAGTGGCTAACCCTAACTATGTTACAAATGTTCCCTAAACACTTATTTTGCAGGATCAATAAAAAATTGTTAGGATTTTTTAAACTTTTACTGACACACATAGTTAATAGCAATGTGTTATAACTTTACCAAAAATAATAATCTGTATATCTTTAATTGTTTAGACGTCATTAAGATATAATGCATCTTTCACATAGGGAACATTTGTAACATGTTAGGAAAAACAAACAAATGATTTGAAAATATTCATAATTACAGCATACAATTTGTCAGGCTTCATAAGAATGGTATTTATAACATACTCTGTAAAAATCAAGCAAATAGCATTTGTGGTTCACGAGAAAATATATATATATAATCAAAGCTATCAGACTATAGCAGCCGGTGTATGAAGACACATACGATTATACAGCATTATTTGGCAGCTTCGCAAGACCTAATTTGAAACGTTGTTGGTAAGTTAGATAATTAGTGGGGACCCTCTATTTGCAGTTCTTCCCCTCCATAATTGCTAAAATAAAGTTTTACTGACATTTTATTGACCCTACCACTGCATAGGGCACATCTGTAACATGAACGCTACTGAATGGCACATACATTGAAAACTACGGAGAACTGAGACAAATCCACTTTACACTTCATAAATAATCTTAAAACGTTTCCAACCAAGGCAACACCCACTTGAAATACGTTCATTCTCATTTTTGGTAAACAAAAAGAGAGATTGTTACATATGTTCCCTATGATGCATCTACAGAGAGAGAGAGACAGACAGACACTAACACTCTCTCTCTCTCTCTCTCTCTCTCTCTCTCTCTCTCTCTCTCTCAGCTGGGAGTGTGTGGGAGGGGTCTGCAGTGAGCGGGAGTGCTGCTGAGAGCTCTGTCCTTTGGCTGCGTTTTTTTGTTGCTTTACTTTTTTCAGTTTGTTTATTTTGTCTTCTGTTTTCAGTGCTTTTCTTATTGTGGGGGAACAGGGGAGGGGAGGGGGGAGTACCGGTAGTTCTTCCCGGGTCGGGGGGTCGGACCCCCTGAATGCGTCTTTTGAAAAACTGACCCGACGCCATGGAGTCAAGATCGCTCCGGTGCAGTTCTGCCCCCTAGAGCAGTGTGTGTTAGCGGTTGGGGAGGTAGCAGGGTGTGAAAATATCAAGTCTGCTGCCATTGTTATCTTCTTAAAAACCACTGATCTGCTCAATCAGCTAGTGGCTAATGGCACAGTGTTAGACGACACTTTCACCCCGGTGTTGCCGCTCGCTGCTCCTGCCCGGAAGGTAACGCTGTCTAACGTCCCTCCGTTCATCCGCACCGGCTCGGGCAGCTGATGTCCGGCATTAAGAGGGTCCCGCTGGGCTGCAAAGCCCCGCAACTGAAACACGTCATGTCCTTCCGAAGGCAGCTGTATATGATCCTCAATAACATCAATGAGGATCTTAATGTCATTTTTAAATTTAAGATCGACAATACCGACTACGTCGTGTTCGCTACTTCGGAGTCCATGAAGTGTTTCAGGTGTGGGAGCGAGGGGCATGTCGTGAGGAACTGTCCCGAACAGGACAGGGAGCGGGAGGAGGAGCGGGGCGACGCGGGGAGGAATAGAGACACCGGCCCGCAGCCACAGATGCAGCGGGCAGACAGAGATCGAGCCCCGGCGGAGGAGACAGTCGCCGGTCGGACCGATGGTACCACTGATGCCGTGACGGGGGAAGAGCTGCCCGGAGGCGATGACGCACAGCTGGGGGACGGGGTCGAGGCAGCGGGGGATAGTGACGACCGAGACGCCGGGGGGAGATGGTGTTGAGGCGGTGCACGGGGCGCTGGTTAGTGACGAGGAACAACCTCAGCAGCCAGCAGACGGGCGGACAGACACACAGGGTGTAGCCGAGGAGGAGGCAGGGCCAGGCTCGGCGGTACAAGCCGAGGCGCCGGGTGGAAAAAACGCACTAAGAAGGTGCTGGGAGGGAGCACGGACGGTGTTGGTAAATAGTGGCAGTAAAAGAAGTGGTGGCACAGTAGTGAAGCTGGGGTAGCGAGCGGCTTGGTGGGGAAAGGTCCGGCTACACGCTGGAGCATCGCGGCAGCCACCGGGGACGCCTCGGGCTCGGAGTGACAGTGAGGGCGGCTTCACGGATTCCTCTCTCGCCTCCTCGTCCTCGGTGAGTCAGAGCTGCAGTGAAGGATATCAGGAGGTTTTTAGAGAAAACGAAGGGAAAGAGGTCTGTTGTAGTGGAGCAGTTTTTCCCAGATCGTGCACGCCTGCTGGCCTCTATTAAGTTTTTACAGAAACCCTGACCTATCAATTTGTACAACACTCACTGAAAACCATGGTTGGGGTCAATTCCTGTTTTTCAATTCCAATTCCTCCTACAAATCAATTCAAAATTGCAATTACTTTTTGCATTCACAGAATATTCTTTATTGGAATTGAATTGAAAAGGGAATTAAAAATTTAATTGGAAAAAATACAGATCTGGTTCTTCAAATCTTCACTCTGGTTTCATTCTGTGTCGTAGTTCATTTATCTTGCTGTTAATTGCACCACCAATTACACTCTTTGGGTTACTGGGCAATTTTTTCAAGGTAGCCCCTAAAAAACATGTATCACATAGATTTAATGACTTGCACATAGATATATAAAAATCTTTTAATAAACATACCACATATCTTTGAGAAGGGTTCATTAGTTACATATTGCCACAGTAAATCAACATTTTTGTGTGTGGGTGTATTTAAACGTTTTGGTGTATGCTCTTAAACTTGTCTTGCACTAGTTCATAGTAAAATCTGTACTTGGCGAAGCAGCTATGCAAAGGCAGTCTTTTCTCCATTAATACCTTGCTTAAGCATTACATTGATGTGGCACAACTGGACTGAAATGTGAAGTATTTGCTCAAAAGTCAAATTTAAATGAGACATGAAAGTTTATATTGTCAAGGATCCCATGGCACTATTCATTATTATTATGTATTAATATGTCTGAAGCATTAATCCAAGGTGATTTACAAGGTGTTGTTGAAAGAGTGACGTGGCTGAATTCTAAGTCAGGCTTCCCTCAATCAGGTCTAACAAATTTGTTATGACTCCACCTTTACTGCTGTGTAGTAATCTGCTGGTACAAAATGGCTGCACCCCAGAGGGTGGTGGGTGAAGTGAGTCTGTAGAGCACTTTGGGATCTTTCCAGCTGCTACATGTAAGGTATTATTATTTATTAATAAATTAACTCTAGTCTCTGAAACTAAAACAAAGGCCAAAGGAACATTTCAAATGCTAACCCTTTGTGTTCTATACAGTTAAAAAGGAGAGTTAGAAATTTTGTACAACAGCATTTACATACCATATATGGCTTCCACCTTTAAGCGATCCAGAGGTGTCTTTTTCTCCGAAGTTGGATCTCTCTTGCTGCCACCACCACGAAGATTGCTCTTTAATAATGTTGGAAAGTCAAAGACAGCAACCGTCAGGGTTCTTGCATATGACGTATTCGTGCTGCACCTCTCTGCAAGGATCCAGGACAGTTTGTCAATGTAAACTCCAGTGCCTGGGAATATTTCCACCTAAAAGACAATGGTAAATAAAAAACAAGTTTATCCCCAAACTATTCTTATATTATGTTAAGTGGAATACATTATCAGTAAGGCTGTGATTTTGTTACAGAAATGTGTTATTAAAGACCACAGTATGTCTCAATTCTAAGTTTATTAATTTACAGACATAATAAAGTCAGTGAATCTGTGACACCCATAATTCAATTACATTCTTATTATCAACTATAACTATGAATATAACTGATAATGTAGCATCATTAGATTGTTTACAACCAATATTTGTTTTCAATATATATATTTTTACCTTGTCTTTGTAATATTGTAGACCAAGAGTGTTATACCTGTTTTGGTGATTCTTTGTCAGATTCAGAACAATTTGCTGTGGGGCTGTCAGAACCACTTGATGGTGACACACTTTTGTCTTCATTGCTGATAAATGTGGCTTTTGTTACAATTTTTTTCAGATTGTCCAAAAGGTCTGGAATCTCTGGAGAAAAAAACCTTAGTATTAAATGATAATCATTTCTAGTAATATATTTAATACAAAGTGAAAACAAAACCATCAATGCCTGCAATTATACTTGAGAGACTTGCTCTATGTTATTGGCAAACTGACCTTTTTGTGGGTCATTAACATTAGCTACGAAAAAAATAAAAGAGATAAAATACAAGAATTACCAGGTCTAATGTAATGCATATAGTCATTAATGTAGGATTATGAAGTTATGTTGAAAAACTTTATTTAATAATCAGTATTATTAAACTATTAGACAGTGCACATTAAGAGTCTGTATTGTGGTTCTAGATTACTTCAGTATGATCAACTATAATACATTACTCTGGAATCTAAATTACTGAAGAATAACATTTATCAAGGTAAGGAATTATTTGCTATAAATAAAAAAACTTACCATCAACCATACGGTTTCGAAGACATTGGTTTTCATTTTTAAATCTTTTTAAGTGTTTTCCTTTTCGAGCTGCTTAACTTTTTGCTGTAGCTCAACTTCACTGGACTCTTTAAATGTCTGTAGAATATGATGGGATCTAATTCTTGAAGCTCCATCGGTTTTCTTTCTTATTTTGTGCTGTATTCAGAGAGGAAAAGAGTTTAAAATGAATATATATATATATATATATGAAAATGATAAAAAAAAAAACAATCCTGCAATACATTTATTTAATATTTGCAGTAATTATCTCACCGGTAACTGTGGTTCATCAAGGTCACTATCATCTGAAATTTGAAGTTTTTTGTTTGGTTTAGGTACTCTCTTCATTTTAGGAGAGGGCATTTTTGTTAGGTCATTAAGTTTTCTTCTTAGTTCGCCTTCTTTTCCTAAAATAAAAATAAAATAAATAAAACCCTGCATTATGTCCACAGATATTTGGAGATTATATTTATTTGTCATAAAAATACTGTGCTTTGACCATACAAATTAAGATGAACAGCCAACACTGAATCAAAACTGAAGTTAAATTATATCTGGTTTAATTTATTTTGTGATTTGGGGGATTTTATTGTAAAGCACAACACACAATAAATCGTTCTTACAAATGCCAGTCAAGTATGACGAGTTTTAGCGCCCTCACCACCACCTACCATGTTATAAGAGTATGTTAGAAGTACAACACATTAATAACTTAAACATTCATTTCAAATATACTGTGATTGTATATATCAAATAGCATGTAAAGACTTTAATGTTTTTTTTTTAAATAAACATTGTTACCAGTCATAATGATCTGCGCTTCATGGACAGGCCATCCACCTTTTGGAGGTTTGTTCGTGTCTCTCCACTCTGCTCTGAAGTTTCGAGTCGTCTCTTCGTCATCATCAGCAATGCTGAATAAATCAAAATTGCGAAAGCAAGCAGTGGGAATCACGCTGTAAGAGTCTTTGTCGACCCCACTTTCCCACTTCACCAACGCGTGCATCACCGCCATACTACCTTCACCTTCTCGTCCGTTTTTTCTGCGCCTTTTTCCCCCGACAAGTCACGGCACAAAAAACAGTCCCGCTCTGCATTCTGGTACTTGGCATTCTTAATAACACCAACAGGGTGTAATCGCATAGACCACTCGAGTATAAAGTACTACATATCCCATCAGTTACAGTTTTTTTTCATCTTCTGAAACTGCAATTTAGCACTTTCAACTGTTTCTTAGTGATTCCTAGAATTACTAACCGGTATTGTAGTCAATGTGTTTATAACCTTTTTTGTTTAACGATTTGTGTGTTATCCTATGGGATCCCATGGTCTTTGATTTGGTCACGGAAGTGATTTGTCTTTGATTTGTTGATCTAGAGTTGAATTTTAATTAGTTTTTCCCTTTTGTATTATTAGTGTAGTGCTACATTTAGTCTTTGTTTTTAAATAAGTTTGACAATTTATATCTTTGGAATTGGTGTCTGCGTCCAATTATTACAGAAATTGAGTTCTACAAGACTCCAGGATTCGTGATAAGGTGATACTATGAATTCACTTCTTTAATTGAAATGTATAAGTGTACCTTACGCTACATATATGTATGTATGTATGTATGTATGTCCAATTGCTTTGACAATACAAATGAATTGAATTGAGAGAGAGAGAGAGAGAGAGAGAGAGAGAGAGACAGACAGACAGACAGACAGACTGACAAACAGAAAAACAGACAGACACAGACACACACACACACAGAGCCAGCCAGCCAGCCAGCTCAGCGATGACATCACGAGCCTCTCTCAGCTGACTGCTATGACATCACAGAGCACGTACATTCCGTTGCTTGCCGTCTGTCAACCACTCAGTCACTGCCAGCCAGACTGGCTGGCTGGCTGGATGGGGGGGCTGCTTGCTGCTGCTGCGTACCTTAGCAAGCTTATTTGCTTGACCGGCCTTCCTACTCCTCTGCCCACATGCCCACCTATGCCCGATCTGCTGTTCACCTGGATCACAGCTCCGCCCCAACAAGGCAGAGCCCCCCAAGAATGGTACAAACTCACCCACGATCCCCTCCACGGAAAGCTTTAGCAAAAGGCAAAAGCGTTATACGTAATGAAGAGGAACCCGAGTCCAAGACGCATCCGACCAGCCATACATATTTGTGTGTATTAAAGATCACATTTTCTTACATTTAGTTTTTCTGTACTTTATTACATCTTATTGTGATTTATAAAAGTATTGTTTCTTTTCCATATGTATGTATGTATGTATGTATGTGTGTGTGTGTGTGTGTGTGTGTGTGTGTGTGTGTGTGTGTGTCTGTCTCTGTGTGAAAGTTAGTGTGTGTGTCTGTACGTGTGTGTGCCTGTCTCTGTGTGATAGTGTGTGTGTGTGTGTGTATATGTCTCTCTGTGAAAGTGTGTGTGTGGGTGTGACAGTGTGTGTGAGTGTCTGTCTGTCTGTCTGTCATGTAACTCGCACATCTGTGAGGGCACCATTTTTGCAGAAGAGATGTACACATTTTGGAGCAACATATGCTGCCATCCAGACATCATCTTTTCCAGTGACGTCCCTGCATTTTCAAACAGATCACATTTTATTACACTTTGTTTATCTGTACTTTATTACATCTTATTGTGATTTATACTTGTAATGTTTCTTTTCCATATATATGTATGTACAGTGGGGGAAAAAAGTAATTGATCCCCTGCTGATTTTGTACGTTTGCCCACTGACAAAGAAATGATCAGTCTATAATTTTAATGGTATGTGTATTTTAGCAGTGAGAGACAGAATAACAACAAGAAAATCCAGAAAAATGCATTTCAAAAAAGTTATAAAATTGATTTGCATGTTAATGAGGGAAATAAGTATTTGACCCATTTTCAATGCCCTGGCTTAGGGTTCTCACCCATGATTTGACGGTACATGGCCCCGTCCATCGTCCCTTTGATGCGGTGCAGTTGTCCTGTCCCCTTAGCAGAAAAACAGCCCCAAAGCATAATGTTTCCACCTCCATGTTTGATGGTGGGAATGGTGTTCTTGGGGTCATTCCTCCTCCTCCAAACACGGCGAGTTGAGTTGATGGCAAAGAGCTTGATTTTGGTCTCATCTGAGACCACTTTCACCCAGTTCTCCTCTGAATCATTCAGATGTTCATTGGCAAACTTCAGACGGGTCTGTACATGTGCTTTCTTGAGCAGGGGGACCTTGCGGGCGCTGCAGGATTTCAGTCCTTCACGGCATAGTGTGTTACCAATTGTTTTCTTGGTGACTATGGTCCCAGCTACCTTGAGATCATTAACAAGATCCTCCCATGTAGTTCTGGGCTGATTCCTCACCGTTCTCATGATCATTGAAACTCCACGAGGTGAGATCTTGCATGGAGCCCCAGACTGAGGGAGACTGACAGTTATTTTGTGTTTCTTCCATTTGCGAATAATCGCACCAACTGTTGTCACCTTCTCACCAAGCTGCTTGGTGATGGTCTTGTAGCCCATTCCAGTCTTGTGTAGGTCTACAATCTTGTCCCTGACATCCTTGGACAGCTCTTTGGCCATGGTGGAGAGTTTGGAATCTGATTGATTGATTGCTTCTGTGGACAAGTGTCTTTTATACAGGTAACGAGCTGAGATTAGGAGCACTCCCTTTAAGAGAGTGCTCCTAATCTCAGCTCGTTACCTGTATGAAAGACACCTGGGAGCCAGAAATCTTGCTGATTGATAGGGGATCAAATACTTATTTCCCTCATTAACATGCAAATCAATTTATAACTTTTTTGAAATGCGTTTTTCTGGATTTTCTTGTTGTTATTCTGTCTCTCACTGCTAAAATACACCTACCATTAAAATTATAGACTGATCATTTCTTTGTCAGTGGGCAAACGTACAAAATCAGCAGGGGATCAAATACTTTTTTCCCTCACTGTATGTATGTATGTATGTATGTATGTAAGTGTGTGTGTGTCTGTCTCTGTGTGAAAGTGTGTGTGTGTGTCTGTCTGTGAAAGTGATTGTGTGTGAAAGTGTGTGTGTCTGTCTGTCTGTCTGTGAAAGTGTGTGTGTGTGTGTGTGTGTGTGCGTGTGTCTGTCTGTGAAAGTGTGTGTTTGTGTGTGTATGGGTGTGACAGTGTGTATGAGTGTCTGTCATGTAACTCGCACATCTGTGAGGGCACCATTTTTGCAGAAAGAGATGTACACATTTTGGAGCAACATATGCTGCCATCCAGACATCATCTTTTCCAGGGACGTACCTGCATTTTTCAGCAGGATAACGCCAAACCACATTCTGCCCAGATTTCAAGCGCATGGTTGCATAGGCAGAGAGTGCGGGTGCTAGCATGGCCTGCCTGCAGTCCTGACCTGTCTCCGAATTGAGAATGTGTGGCGCACTATGAAGTGCAAATTAAGACAACGAAGGCCCTGTGCAGTTGCGCAGCTGAGGAAATGCATAATGGATGAATGGGGGAAAATCCCGCTTGCTAAACTTAACCAAGTGGTGTCTTCAGTGCCCAAGTGCTTAATAAGTGTTATTAAAAGAAAAGGTGATGTTACATAGTGGTAAACAGTCGACTGTCCCAACTTTCTTGGTTTCTTTTCACTGCTAATGAGATGCTGTAGAGTGAGTTAGTTATATTGCTTTCAGGAGCTCTAATCGTATTGATGAATTCATGCAGCATTTGTAATTGAATTTCAAAAAGAAATCCTTGCTGTCTGGCCTGTGTGTATGAGATGTACTCTGTCAATCTTTGGCTAACAACTGAAACATTGGTAGAACAGAAATGGCAACATAAAAAAGAAAAGTACATTTTAAAAGAGCACATTAAATAGGATGAATATACAGTTTTTTACAATCACTTTGTCACTAATTTCAGAACCTTGATGTCATTTTTCAAAACTCTAGACACAAAACTCAAAACGGTCATCACTTGTAACACAGGCTGTCCAATGTTCAAAACATTGCATTGTGCATTCATATCTTTATAGAAACCTAGCACTTGCAGACTTGTTGGTTCAAATAACTCATTTATCATGAAATACCATAGTAACATAGTAACACAGAAGATACCGATAGTTTCACTGTGTAGTTGTTCGTACAATCATTAAATATTGTAGTACAAAATATGTGATACATGTTTCATTATGGTACTACACATAAATACATCACTGTAAAAGGACTAGTAGAGAGAATACTACAGACACAGTGGAATCATTGAACAAAATCTGAAATGTATTGATGCAATACAATCAAATCACACCATAGGTTTCTTTGAATCCATGCAAAAATAATTAGCTACAAAAACGAACAAAACTACAGTAAAATGTCAACTGCAGTGTTCCTCACCTGGCTTAGTGTAAAAAGCAAAACAAAGGATTGATTACTGTACTTCTAAATTTCCATCAGCCCTGTGTTCAGGTTCAGGTTCTCACAACCATTTTTCACAAGAGGCATCTTGAAACTGAACATACCTGAACATACTCAGTCATCAGCTGCTTCACTCTGTCTGCATTTCTTTCAAAAGGCACACTATACTCTGTGCTACACATTGGTATGCAGTATACAGTCATTTGACAATTGAGAGTAGCCTAATGTTTAGTGCATGCTGAAGACTTGCCGCTTCTCAGTACGGACATTTCTGATGATTGAGGCCACAGTTGATCCTGAGTTGATTCTGAGGTTTGATTGAATCATTGTAGCTGCCTCAGTCATGGTCATGCCATGATTTACAACATGCTCTACAACTATTTCTCGGATTTCACTGGACACTATTTGCTGTTGCTGCCGCTGTCTGGTCCGTGGCCTTGTCCTCTACCACGTTCCCCCAACACCTCTCAAATGAGGCCCATGGCTGCCTCTCTGGTGAGGCCTAAGCCCTCCTCTATGACGAGGCCCACGACCACCTCTCAGAAGGGGTGCATGTCCCCTTCCATTCCTTTGACCACCACGTCTTCCTCCTCCCACTGCTTGACCTCTATTGTGACCTGGATGACCTGCCGGCTCCATGTTATCACTGTGTTGCTCGGGTGGATAGCACTCATTTCACTCGATACTCGTACCACAATGTGAAATCAATCATCAATAACCAGTTGGCAGTATTGGAATAGCAATTACAAGGGCCTGCATACATACAGTAATGTCAAATCTGATGTGGAAGAACAATCATCTTCAACCAGGTTGGAGCGTTAGTTGCAATGCCTTTAATACACGCAGCGTGGAGAGGAACAGTGACTCAAGAAGATCCCAAAGTCGCTCTGCCTTCATTTTAACAGTCAGAGCTTTTATACACAAAAATCAAAGAGCTGGTTATAATCAGAAAGTCATTACTATGTTATCTTAAAAGTTAGCTAAGCAGAATTTATATCATTATAGGACAGAGTTCATAGATCAACACATGGATTAGGGAGCAGGCACTTCAATCATACTGTTTGACATTGTCTCCAAGATTCTCATCGTAAATAACAAGCAGAAATCAAACTACCTTCTGGCCTGACCTTCTAGCTTGACCTTATCTTTCTTAAGTATACAAGAGAGAAAAACAGGTATTAGAGAAAGAATTTCTAACTTTCCTTCCACACTGAAAACATGGTGTGGAAAAGTGCTACATGATGATGAATGATGATGAAATATTACATCCATAGATAATGTAGTTCAACTGGTTCATGCTCCTCGGTTATTGGTGTCAATGGATCTCATTATCCTGAAACTTTCATGATCGAAACATGGAATACTGTTCGTCAGTTTCCATAAAACTATGAATTAAGAGTAATGCAACAGTCACTTATCATTTTGAGCAGCTGTATCAATTGATAGTTAGATCTTTGTAATGAAATGAATAGACAGTGATCTCAGATGTAATGTGTGAATTGCATTTTGAAATGGTAATACTTTGACGTTAAGTTGTATCATTTTAGTTCAATGAACAAATGATCTGAGGTTGATGTGTATTGTATCCAAGCAATTGAATAATGTGCATTTTGATCATCGGGTGTGAGTTTAGTGTCTAGAGTTTTGAAAAATGACATCAAGGTTCTGAAATGAGTGCCAAAGTGATTGTAAAAAAGTGTAATATCAGGGGACAGTGGCTATTACTGATCTGGCCTTCCGTGGCCTCTGTATTAATGTAACAGGTCACATTGTATGTGTACACTGATACTTGATAGTATAATATAGTACAAGTAAAAAACATACATAGGTATCATAGAAGTATTTTGCAGAAATGATTAAGGATACTTATCAAAATGGAGAGGAAATGCTAAATCCAGTCTCCCCAGGCTGAGCTTCTATTGCTACACCTGCTAAGTGGCTGCTGGCCCCACTATATGGATAGAGCCACACCAAGTACAAGAGTCTCCCCATTGCTATTTATATCTCCCTATCCAGTCTTCTATACGTGTCAGGTATACAAGTGTGTGTGTGTGTGTGTGTGTGTGTCTGTCTGTCTGTCTGTCTGTCTGTGAAAGTGTGTGTGTGTGTGTGTGTGTGAAAGTGTGTGTGAGTGTCTGTCTGTCTGTCTGTCATGTAACTTGCACATCTGTTAGGGCACCATTAATGCAGAGATGTACACATATTGTTTATTTTCCATATATATGTATGTATGTATGTATGTATGCATGTCCAATTGCTTTGACAATACAAATGCACTGAATTGAGACAGAGAGAGAGAGAGAGAGAGAGAGAGAGAGGTGCTAAGGCACATTTGTAACATAAATTAGGGAACATTTGAAACATGCTTAGGGAACATTCATAAGAACATAAGAACATAAGAAAGTTTACAAACGAGAGGAGGCCATTCGACCCATCATGCTCGTTTGGTGTCCATTAATATCTAAGTGATCCATGGATCCTATCCAGTCTATTTTTAAATGTTCCCAAACTTTCAGCTTCTACCACTTTCCATCTTGAATGCCTTGAAGCCCAATTTCCATTTGTTGTCCCCTGGTGCGTGTGTCCCTGCTGATCTGGAAAAGCTCCTCTGGTTTGAGGAACCTTTCATGATTTTGAAGACTTGGATCAAGTCCCCACGTAATCTCCTCTGTTCCAGGGTGAAAAGGTTCAGTTCCCTCAGTCTCTCCGAGTAGGACTTTCCCTTCAGACCTGGAATAAGTCTGGTTGCTCTCCTCTGAACTGTCTCTAAAGCAGCAATATCCTTCTTGAAGTGTGGTGCCCAGAACTGTACACAGTATTCCAGATGAGGTCTAGCGCATTGTACAGTCTTAACATTACTTAAATTCTACACTTTTGACGATATACCCTAGCATTCTGTATGCCTTTTGTATTGCTTCCCCACATTGTTTGGATGGAGAAAGTGAATCCACATAGATTCCTAGGTCTTTCTCATGCATTACTTCATCTAGATCTGTACCTCCCATAGTGTAATTATAGTGGACATTTTTGTTTTACTGCATGTATTACCTTGCACTTGTCCACATTGAATTTCATTTGCCAGGTGTCAGCCCACAACTGAATTTATCTAAGTTCCTCTGAATAGCATGTGCTGCCAAGATTGTATCTGCTAAGCCACCTATTTTAGTATCATCTGCAAATTTGACAAGGTTGCTAAGTATCCCAGAGTCCAGATCATTAATATAGATTAGAAAAAGCAAAGGCCCTAGTACTGATCCCTGTGGAACTCCACTAACAACCTCACTCCAGTTAGAAGTGACTCCTCTAATCTGTTTCCTATACATCAACCAGTTCATAATCCATCTACTTACATGACCCTGAATGCCTACAGCTTCCAATTTGAGGATCAGTCTTTGGTGTGGAACCTTATCAAAAGCTTTTTGGAAATCTAAGTATATCATATCATATGCTTTCACGTGATCTACAGCTGCAGTTGCATGTTCAAAAAAATGTATTAAGTTAGTAAGACATGATCTGCCTCGTCTAAACCCATGTTGACTATCTCCAAGAATATGGTTTTCATTGAGATGCTCCTCTATTTTCTGTCTAATCATTTTTTCCAACATTTTACAGGTGATGCAGGTGAGACTGATTGGTCTGTAATTTCCTGGCTCAGTTTTGTCCCCTTTCTTGTGGATTGGTATGAAATTTGCTGTCTTCCAGTCAGTGGGAACATCCCCTGTTCTAAGTGTCATTTGAAATAATCGAGTTAACGGCCTATACATAATTTCCCTCATTTCTTTAAGTACTGTTGGAAATATCCCATCTGGCCCAGGTGATTTGTTTGATTTTAATTCTGCTAGTCCCTTTAGTACCTCCTCCTCATTTATCCTGATCTTTCTTAGGGTTTGACTGGATTGATTGTCAACCTGTGGCATGTCATCTGTTTTTTCTTTTGTAAAAACCTCTGTGAAATACTCATTTAGAATATTTGCCACATCTTGTTCATTTTCCAAGATACCTCCATTTTTGCCCTTTATCTGTTTCACCTCCTCCTTAATTGACCGCTTGCTGTTGTAATTTTGAAAAAAGCTCATTGCATTGGTTGTAGCTCCAAGAGCTATGTTTCTTTCTATTTCCCTCTTTGCTTTCCTGATCCCTTTCTTAAGATCTCTTTGCAGCTCAACATATTCTATGTATTTTGTTTCATCACCATCCCTTTTGTATGTGCTATACAACATTTTCTTCCTCTTTATATTTTTTTGCATGCCTCTGGTTTGTATGTATGTATGTATGTATGTATGTATGTATGTATGTGTGGAAGGAAAGTTAGAAATTCTTTTCTCACAACTGTTTTTCTCTCTTGTATACTTAAGAAAGATAAGGTCAAGCTAGAAGGTCAGGAGGCCATAAGGTAGTTTGATTTCTCTTTGTTATTTACAATGAGAACCTTGGAGACAATGTCAAACAGAATGACCTACGTGCCTGTTCACTAATACCATGTATAGACCTATGAACTCTGTTCGATAATGATATATGTTCTGCTTAGTTAGCCTTTAAGATAACATAGTAATGACTTTCTAGCATGTATGTATGCATGTATATATATATATATATATATATATATATATATATATATATATATATATATATATATATGTATGAATGTATGTATGTCCAATTGCTTTTGAAAATACAAATGAATTGAGAGGGAGAGAGAGAGACAGACAGACAGACTGACAAACAGAAAAACAGACACACACACAAACACACACACACACAGAGCCAGCCAGCCCGCCAGCCAGCCAGCCAGCCAGCCAGCTCAGCGATGACATCACGAGCCTCTCTCAGCTGACTGCTATGACATCACAGAGCACGTACATTCCGTTGCTTGCCGTCTGTCAACCACTCAGTCACTGCCAGCCAGACTGGCTGGCTGGCTGGATGTGGGGGCTGCTTGCTGCTGCTGCGTACCTTAGCAAGCTTATTTGCTTGACCGGCCTTCCTACTCCTCTGCCCACATGCCCACCTATGCCTCTACTCCAAGATACTTATACAATAGAAAAACTATGGTAATAATAATATAGCCCAAGACAAAAAATATTAATCTTTCTAGACTGTATTAAAGTTCAGCACTTCGGAAAAATAGAATTATTTTGTATTTCAATAAAACAAAAATTATTACTGGTATCCACACACCCAACCAATGTAAATGTCACGGACGGTGTTAATTAGCTCCTTAATCACCATTACTTATTATATTTATATTTCACTTCACTTTATGCAATATGGCTTGTGTATTTTGTTTGGTTCTATATTGCCATTATTTTGTGTGTTGATTATCTTTCACTTTATTGTTTAATTTGTTATTCACTTAGTATTATTTTGATTGTTTGCACGCGTGCCTTATTATTTTTGTTTCTTCTTTCTTTCACAACTCACCTGGGTCCACCTGCACTCTTCACACGCGTCCCCACTTAATCACCCTGCCCTGGGAGAGGAGAGGATTATCTGCTGTAGTCCACTTTCCAATGTGGGAGGTCTCTGCGGCTCATATCTCATTCAATTATTTATTCATTTATCCTACATCAAGTTTATTTATTTTCCCACGTTTCATTCAATCACCATCAGAAGCTCTCTGTGCTAAAAGTGGCAGCACATTTGTCTCACACACATCAAACTCACCTTTTCGTGCTTCCCAAGCCTTATCAACTTACTCAGACCCTCGTCAACTTACTCAAACCCTCTTCAACTTTGGTTAACATTGCTCTGCATTCTAACAGCTATTCTTTCTCCTATTCTTAATTTCTTACAAGAAATGTATTCAGGTTTTTTTATCAATATGTTTTATTTATATTTATACAGATGTCACTCCATTATTCGTTTATTGAAGTCATATATGTACCTAACAAAATATTAGCCAATAGGCCATTGATCTCAATAATGATTCCCATAATCCTAGGACACCTTCTCTTTTACTCTTCCTTTCCATTCTTACTTTTCTCCTGTAAAGCATTTTATATTACTTGAGCTTACTTATTCTATAGTTGTAATCTTATACTTCTGCGGTATCTTACCCTTTTCCTACATCACTCATCTTAAAACCATGGTCTACTTTGACTTTCATTTCAGGTATTATATGCTAGGCACCAATAACCAAACATTTTCTGAAAGACTGTAACATGTCACCAGACTGTTTACATTCTCCTGCTTTCACAGGCTGTCAGGGCTGCACCAGGCTCTCTTCTAGCCTTTCGTTTCCTTGAATTTGACTTTTGACAGAGCTTGTCCATAACATGATGTTTAACAAACAAATTTTGGTTCTTCTTGTGGAGACACCATGACTATTTATGTATTACTATTATTATCCATCTGTTTATTCAATGTATATTTTGGATTACTTTTCTTATAATAGTCTTTCTTTCTGATTTCTGATGCTTGAGGCACTCTGTATAGAGCCAAAGATCCTCATGAATATGATAAATCTGTTGTTACATTTTTAAATATAATTCTAAAATGATTGCCAAAACATAGACATTTACCTTATATCACCTTCAAACTATACATATTCATAAACACACAAAGCACATACACATTGATATCTAAAGATAATTCAGATATCCGATCTGTGGCATGTTTTATTGACCCTGCAGTGTCTCAAACAGCCCTTATAACTTATTATTTAAGCTTATGATTATTTAGAATAAAATGTCAAATAATCCCACTCGATTATTTCATTATTTCACTATCTCAGTTTTCTTGATCCATTGTGAAAAAGTTCTGTTATTTCCTCCTCATCTGTAGAGGCTACATTAGCCCACTCCCCGGTCTGATATTCTCGTAGTAACTGTATCCAAATGTTGGGCGGACATTTAGCCTTCACGATGATGTGTACATCGTGCGGGTGAAGGAGGTGAATAACCATCTTTTCATCTAGAATATCCCAAAAAGTTGTGTTACCCTGGTTTGGTTTTAATTTTGGGAGGGACACCCATATCATTTCTTTTTCTCCTGGGGAGAAGGGGACATGGGTTTTAGTCGTATAGACTATTGATTGACCTTCCTCTTTACTCTGTCTAGTTTTGACTTGCATGGGTGCAGCTGGGACCGTTTTCAGAGCGGTCAGATCTGGATACAATGTATTATTATAACCAAAATCAGTGATTGATTTATATTCCGGATTATATGGGGGAGGAGCGCTAGCAAAACCTCCTTTTTCATATTCCCATGCTTTGCGATCTAAATCATCCCAATCGGGCCTGTCGTCCTCGGAGTGATCTGTGTCGCGACGCGCTGCTAACACGGCAGCACATCGCGCACCTACACCTTCACCTTTTCTGACCACTTTTCTTGCCCTTCTAATTTGCCTTGTAGTTCTATTAATTCTATCGTATTTTTCACAACTTCTTCTCTCAATTCACATTACTGTTTATGATGATCTTCCATTTCTGTTATTTTCTTTTCTTGATTCTCACCAACCTGACACAATATCACAATTCCTTTCTCTGTCTTATCTGGTTGTTGTTGCTTCCACCAGTCCCGGTGCTCCTTCGGAGACCAGTCTTTCTCCCAACTTCCTTCCAACATTTTCTTCTCTACATTCTGTTTTTTTATTTCTCAAAAAACCAATAATGCTGGTGTCACTCACTGTGACGATTTATCTGAAATATTACATTATTATATATTATTTTATGTATATATATTATAATAAAAACAAACACTCCAGTAAGGTACGGACACCCGTACATGACACTGGCTAAGGTAAGGGAACCCATAAACAACCATAAGCACCCCCGGACCTAGGACAGACTGTAACTTGCTAACTTGCTAACTTGCTAACTGTTTTGTTTGCTTCACATCGTTTGCTGCTAGTTGCATGCCAAACGAGTTCGTTCTGTCCAAAATATAAGCTTTTTTCTTCTAATAAACTCAATAAAAATACAGTGCACTAGCAACTATTTCCCTTTCAAAAGTTGTAGTCCCGTTTCAGTTAAAACAAAATGTGTTCTTCAAACAAAGAAAATACTTGTGTTTCTTTTCCCTCTTTACCTGCTCTTATCACAAAGCTTCTCAACACAATCTCAGGTGCAGGTGCACTCTGCGCTATCCTTTGCCCGAGCTTTGTCCAGGAAAACTCACTGTAGCCATCTTAGTTCAACACGGGCTCTCCTTACCTGCGAGTCACACGGGTCCAGTTCACTTTGCAAGTGAACAGTCTCTTCTCAGAAACAATAAGGAAACTTGGAAAGAAACACAATCCCAGGTCGGTGTTAAAAAAAAGTTCTTTGTTTTCATATTAAAAGAAAACATTTGTATTTTCTCTGCACACTTCACAGCTCCAATTAGCACACTCAACTAATCCCTGCCCCCCTCAGAACCGTCACTAAAGAAAGGTACTCACAGTCATTTTAAATATGACATCCTGTAGTGTTTCATTTCAAAATATGATCTTATTATCACTTGAACCAAATAAATCCTTTGACCCACTAATACCAAATTACAGTTATGGGGGCCACAGATGTGATTTGAAAATACGATCTTCCATGTCTTTCTGTTGTGTTTTGACCTGGGGATCTGTAATTGTCCAAGTGGCTACTGCACATGTACTTATTTAATATTAAATGTGTTATTTAATTAGGCTTGGTTCTGGTGAGCATGTACAAGACGTCAGCTTTTTAAATAACTGTGTGTATTGGATCATACACATTTTAGAAATACTCTCTCAAACTTCCCGCATTGGTACCTCACCAGGGAGGTAGAAAACAGCAATAGCATTGAAAAAGTGTGATTGTAGTTCTGCTCTTCTGCAATATATTTCTACAATATCTTTAACATCTTCTTTAACATTGTTTTAAAGGCTGGGACCAATATGGTGGAATATCTCCAACACACGGACATTGAGAGACTCGACCCCTTTGTGCTGCTGCTCAGAGACCAACTCTCAGTTGTCTCTGAGTAGGCTATGGATCAACTTCCTTTCCTAATATGAAGGAGACCATGGATACAAAACCTATGAAAAACAGGTGATTATTGTTATTCTTCTCATTATAAACTACTTAATACATCTCTCCCATAAAGTACAACAGGATAGTGGTGACGTCATTCAGGATTGGATTGCCATTGGTCAAAAGCCCTCTGAGAGAAATTGTGTGGCGACACTCCACACTCTTAGAAGAAATTGTTCTGCACAGAACCATAAAGGGTTCCTCGAGTAATCGCTCTGGTGGATCCCTTTATGGTTCTATGTAGAACCCCTTCAAAGGGGTTACATGAAGAACCCCCAAACATAGCGTTCTACACAGAACCATTCGTTTTAAAATGTTATATATAGAACCCATTCAAAAGGGGGACACGTGCTATACCTGAATTTGTTTTCCAAATACAATCTTTAAAAAATGTATGAGTTCATATATACAAACACACATACACAACGTAGAAATCGCACTACTAGTGAAGTAACTTCATTTACATTATATGCCACAACTCCTCAATTTGGAACGCAAAAACAAGACATCTGATGTAAAAGTGTAAACTAATTACGAACAGCACTTTTGATTTTTATCTTCAATTCAGGGGCTACTTATTCGAACAGTAAACTGTATTCTCTCTTCAGAGTGACTGGAATGTTTTTGCCTACATTCAACTTAAATATGAAAGTTTCCAAAAACGGCATAGTTTTCTTTAAGGCTATTCAATGCCAAACACAAAATTCTCTCTGCTTTCAGTGCTTGTCCTTCAGCACAATTACACAGGTTCATGATGTTCTCATTTCAATACATTGTTTTCTTATTTAAACTATTTGACTTTGAGCTTACATTGAGAATAAAATCACTTTTGCAAGTAAAACCTGGCCAAGAAAGGAAGCAGCACTACAATAAAACAATACACAGAATACAAAGCAGTTCCTTCAAAAGTGAAAGTGATAAAGAGTGATGTCTGTCAGTAAATTACGTTGAGATACATATTGGTTATTTTGAATTAGGAGTCCAACTTCAATAACTTCTATTAACAAGCCAAAATACAGATCAGAATTACGGGTAATTGAAAATAATATGTAGCGCCTAGGTAAGCTTGGATGTGTTCAGAGAAACACTAAAAACGGACCTTCCTCACACCCGTCTTGTTGAGGTGGACGTGGTCATACAGGTGATGTGGCTGGATGTCTCAGTGGTGTGCCAGGTGGACGTTGGGGAGGAGGGCACATCTTCGGGATACTTCTGCGTTGATGGCCTGGATGATGTGCAGGGGCACGTCTGTGCGGGGCAGCAGTGTGGAGATGGTGATTTTGGCAGTTTGGAATTCCTCTGTGGCTTTCTTTGCCACCTGTCTCAGGGCTGAGGCCACATCGCCCCTGCGGGCACTCAGGTCGTTAGTGCCGGTGTGGATGAGGATGTGTTTGACCTGGCACAGCCTCCTCTTGGAGAGCAGCTCCAGGGCTCTCTGTGCTGTCGGGCACCAAAGCTTTTTCACTTTTCGCCCAGGGAAGAGGCGCCTCTCATCCAGGAACTTCCCATTGGAGTCGCTCAGAATGACCACCTCTGTGTTGACCTGCCACTCCGGGTTTTGCGTCGGGAGTGGTGGGGGCAGCGGGTGTGTTTTAGGGGAGTGGCGTTTCAGGGGTTTGTGTATTAGTGGCAGGTCTGGTGATAGTGGGGGTGTCAGGAGTGGTGGGGAGTGTGGGTGGATCAGTGGGTGCGTCAGTGGGTGCGTCAGGGGTTGTAGGTGTTGTGGGGTCAGTGCAGTGCAGTCTCTGTGCTCCTCTCTTAGCTTCTCCAGCTGGCTCTGCAGGCTCCTCAGCTGGCTGTGCTGGGGTGTCCTGGTCAGCTCCTCCCTCGCTCTGTGCAGCTCCGTCCTCAGGGTTTGGCTCTGCTCCTCCTGGTCTCTTACTGCTGCTCTCAGCTTATGGATCTCAGCCTTGTGGTGCATCTTTAGTCCCTGAACTCCGCAAACTTCAGCTCCAGCACTGATAGGCATTCCTTTAGTGTTTTAATGTTGCTGGAGAGTTTTGGGGAGACAGGGGGGCAGTCTGTGGGAGATGGGGCACTGTCTGGCTCCGTGTGGCTGGGGGCAGACTGCAGGGTGGCCGGCTCTGGCTCGTGTTTCTCTACCTCAGTCTGCTGCTTTGAGGTGTGGAAGCCGAGAGATAATTGGTCCAGGCTGCTCTCGCTGTCCTGCACCATGATGGTCCCGTTGTGGTATACATTAAAAGTGAGCATCACACTGTCTGTGTCTTTCTCTACCAGCACTGAGATCTGCCTGCCTCTGCTAATGCCCCTCTTGTTGTTATTGGGGTATGTCTGGCACAGGGTTTTGTGAAAGGCGGTGTAGAACAGTAGATTGTTCTTGACCCTGTTTTCTCCTTTACCGGTGTAGTCTAGGATGAGGGTCTCAGGAGATGCTCTCATCACAGCTTGTTTGTAGTCCTTCTTAGCCTGTGCAGAGCGAATGTCTTCAGGGTATCGGATTTCAAAAGGCAGCTCTGCAGTCAGACTGCTGTTCGATAGATTTCTATCAGTCTCAGTGGCAGTTGGGCTCTCTCCTACTGTCACTCTATTCAAATTGGAGCTCTGCATTTTCATTGGCTGAGTCAACTACTGAGAATGCTTATTTATTTTATTAATACATATTTTTTTGTTTAATTATTTGTCTCTATAGGTGAAAGGTCTTACCTCCAATTCTTGTCTTCAGCTTTTCTTTTCTGACTTTTCTTCCTGAACTGTCTCTCTGCTTTCTTCTTTTTGTGTTTCTCTTAAAATTATTATTTTTTGAATACTTTTTCTTCTGAATTTCTATTCCATGTCTTCTGTGTATGTTTATAGTGCTATATATTCATTTGTAAATGACAAATTAAATCCGCTTATGTATAAAAACAAATGTTTTTTAGGAGCTCATATTCCTCTCTCTCTCTCTCTCTCTCTCTTTCTCTCTCTCCCTCTCAATTCAATTCATTTGTATTGTCAAAGCAATTGGACATACATACATATACATACATACATACATACATACATCTACACGGAAAATAAATAATAGAATTATGAATCACAATAAGATGTAATGAAGTACAGAAAATGAAAATGTAAAAAAATGTGATCTTTAATACATACAAATAAAGAAAATAGGTTTACTATTTCCAGATTCCTTTTTTGAAATACAATGACATGCATAACAAACAAGTATTTACATTATATTTACAGCCGGTGCTCGTGTGTCACTGTGTCCCTCAGGCTGTGGTAGGCGCTGACATATTGGGCAGCCAGGGTGGCTGTGTGTCCCTCCCCCAGGAGGACTGGCGTTTTTCTTTTTTCTCAGTTTTGTCACAGGTTGGGTGGGCATCCATTATGTTGTTACAGAATTTGTCCCTTATTTTGGGCTAAAGCTTTCCGTGGAGGGGAACGTGGATCAGTTTGTACCATTTTTGGGAGAATCTGCCTTGTTGGGGCGGAGCTGTGACCAGGTGAACAGCAGATCGGGCATAGGTGGGCATGTGGGCAGAGGAGTTGGAAGGCCGGTCAAGCAAATAAGCTTGCTAAGGTACGCAGCAGCAGCAAGCATCCCCCACATCCAGCCAGCCAGCCAGTCTGGCTGGCGGTGACTGAGTGGTTGTCAGACGGCAAGCAACGGAATGTACGTGCTCTGTGATGTCATAGCAGTCAGCTGAGAGAGGCTCGTGATGTCATCGCTGAGCTGGCTGGCTGGCTGGCTCTGTGTGTGTGTGTGTATGTCTGTGTGTGTGTGTGTGTGTCTGTTTGTCTGTTTTTCAGTCTGTCTGTCTCTCTCTCTCTCTCTCTCTCTCTCTCTCTCTCTCTTCAATTCAATTCATTTGTATTGTCAAAGCAATTGGACATACATACATTCATACATACATATATATATATATATATATATATATATATATATATATATATATATATACATACATACATGCATACATGCTAGAAAGTCATTACTATGTTATCTTAAAGGCTAACTAAGCAGAACATATATCATTATAGAACAGAGTCCATAGGTCTACACATGGTTTTAGGGAACAGGCACGTAGGTCATACCGTTTGACATTGTTTCCAAGGTTCTCATCGTAAATAACAAACAGAAATCAAACTAGCTTCTGGCCTGACCTTCTAGCTTGACTCTATCTTTCCGCCTTATATACTTGGTGAATAATTGAGGAAGTAGCACCAAGTGACCACATTAGGCTGCCTGAGGGTTTCTGGGGAGTGTAGTTGTCTAGGGTCGGTTTTCTTCCCTAGAGTGCAGACCTTGCAGCAGACCTGGCCTGACATGTCTGCCATGTATGACCCTGCCCCTTGGTTTGTCCCACATCCTCCCCCCCAGCTGCGACCCCATAGGTCGAGCGACAGCCGCAAAAAAGCATGCACCCGGGACAGCCCATCAACATTCCCCATGGCCTTCCCTGGCCTGTGCTGCAGGGTGAAATGAAAATGTTGGAGACTCAAAAACCACCTCATCACACGGGCATTCCTGTCTTTCGAACGATGCATCCAAGTGAGGGGGGCATGGTCAGTGATCAGGGTGAAGTGCCTGCCCAACAAATAGTATCGAAGACTGTCCAAAGCCCACTTCACTGCCAAACATTCTTCTTCAACTACCAAATAATTTATTTCATTGGATTCCAACTTTCTGCTAAGGAACAACACCGGGTGTTCGTGATCACCCATTCTTTGGGACAAAACCACTCCGATCCCCACCTCAGAGGCGTCCGTCTGGACTATAAATTCTTTCTGAAAGTCAGGTACCATTAAAACGGGGTTGCGGCAGAGCGCCTCCTGTAGGCTCCGGAAAGCCCGGTTTGCTGTATCACCCCATCTAACCATATTGGGTTCTGTAGCCTTAGTCATATCAGTCAGAGGGGCCGCTAAGGTAGCATAGTTGGGAATAAACCTCCGGTAATACCCAGTTAACCCTAAAAATGCCCTAACCTGCTTTTTATTGACAGGCCTAGGCCAAGAGTTTATGGCTTCAACCTTGGATATTTGGGGTTTCACCATACCCCTCCCTACTGTATAGCCCAAGTATTTGGCCTCTTCCAACCCCAAATTGCATTTGGTTGGATTAGCCATCAGGCCTGCTGCATGTATTGAATCCAATACCGCTTGGAGCTGAGACAAATGTGATTCCCAATCTGGACTGTGAATGACCACATCATCTAAATATGCTGCCGCATACGTCCTGTGTGGTCTAAGTATGTGGTCCATCAACCTTTGAAAGGTGGCAGGAGCACCATGCAGGCCAAAGGGCATCACTGTGTAGTGAAACAGACCATCTGGGGTTGCAAAGGCTGTTTTTTCTTTGGCACCCGGGGTCAAGGGAATCTGCCAGTAGCCCTTGGCTAAGTCAATAGTTGAAATATAGCGAGCATTCCCAATATTCTCTAACAATTCATCTACTCGGGGCATTGGGTATGCATCAAACTTTGAAATTTCATTAACCTTTCTAAAATCATTACAGAATCTCCAGGAGCCATCAGGTTTGGAAACCATGACTATAGGGCTGGACCACTCACTGTGGGATTCTTCAATAACCCCTGCCTCCAGCATTTCCTTAACCTCATTTCTAATAGTGTTCCTGCGAGCTTCTGGTACCCTGTAAGGCCTCATATTTACCTTCTTTCCTGGGAGAGACACAATGTTGTGAGAGACTAAATGGGTACGCCCCGGTATGCCTGAGAAAACTTCCCTATTACGTATTATCAAGTCGTTCACCTCCTTCAACTGGTCAGGTGACAAGGCAGCTGCAATATTCACCTTCGGTGTCCCTAGTGGCTGAGGGGGGTAAGTCAACATCAACACTTCCCTGTCCTTCCAGGCTTTTATTAAGTTGACATGATATATTTGTTCTGGGGGTCGGCGGCCGGGTTGCTGAACCTTATAGTTCACTTCCCGTATTCGCTCTATAATCTCATAAGGTCCCATCCACGTAGCCAGAAATTTACATTCTACAGTGGGAACCAACACCAACACCCTATCACCAGGCTGGAACACCCTCAGTGTAGCCTGACGATTATAGGCGAATTGTTGGTGTTCCTGTGCCTGCCTTAGGTGCTCTCTCACAATGGGAGTGACTGTGGCTATTCTCTCTTGCATAGCATTGATGTGCTCGACTACACTCCGGAAAGGAGTGGAATCGTGTTCCCACGTTTCACGGGCTATGTCTAATATCCCCCTGGGGTGCCTCCCATATAACAGTTCAAAAGGCGAAAAGCCCAGGGAAGCCTGTGGGACTTCCCTAATGGCAGACATCAAGTAGGGCAGCATGAATTCCCAATTTTTCCCATCCTTATCGATTACCTTTCTTAGCATGGACTTCAGGGTCCTATTAAATCTCTCAACCAACCCATCTGTTTGTGGGTGGTAGACTGATGTTCTCAACTGCTTAACCTGCAACAATTTACACAGATCGGTCATAACCTTAGACATAAAGGGTGTGCCCTGATCTGTTAATATCTCCCTCGGTATCCCCACCCTACTACACATCAACATTAGCTCTTTTGCAATACCTTTTGAAGCCATGGTCCGCAGTGGAATGGCTTCTGGGTACCTGGTGGCATAATCCAAAATAACCAGTATATACTGATGCCCTCTGGCTGATTTCGGGAGAGGTCCCACCACATCCATAGCTATCCTAGCAAAGGGGGTCTCTATGATGGGCAAAGGGACCAGTGGGCTTCTGAAGGCTGGTTTAGGAGCATGTAGTTGACATTCAGGACATGAGCTACAATGTTCTGTCACGTCTGCATGTACGCCTGGCCAGTAAAACCTCCTCAGGAGTCTATCCTTGGTTTTGTCCATCCCCAGATGTCCCCCCAGGATATGCCCATGTGCCAGATTGAGAACTGTTCGTCTGAATGGGGTGGGAACTAGCAATTGCTCCACAATGTCCACCCCTATCTTATTTACACGGTACAATAGGTCATTTTTTACCATAAAATAAGGATAAGCTGTTGGCGGGTCTGCAGTAGTCATAGGGGTCCCATTTACTACCTTCACATTTTCTTTAGCATAGTGTAGAGTGAGATCTCGCACCTGTGCGCTGCCAAAATCAGTGGGGAGTCCCTCTAACACTGACACTTCTACATTGTCAGCTTCAGGGGTCTCTATGAATGGATTCTCACCCACCCTGCTAGTGCTGGGTTCCTCACCCTCCATAGGGTCATCTACGTCACTACATTCCACCCCTATGTTTTCAGTTTAATTTTCCCCAACCAAAACCTTCACTGTCGACTCAACTGGAACCAGGTCTACTTTTAGCTCTAGTTGTGGGATCGAGGCAACTTCTGGCTTACAGTTTTCAGTGTGCATTTCCAATTTACTATGTTTTCTATCTAGTTTTCCAAAATTAGGAAAATATCGTCCCAGTATCACATCATATGGCATGTTGGGTACCACACCGACTTCGTAATCTAGTTTCCCGGCCTCTGTCTGTATGTTTACAAGGGCTGTGGGATAGGGGCGTGTGTCACCATGTGTGCATGTGATACTGAGCTCCTGATGTCTATCCAGCTTGTTGGTCGCTACTAATTTTTCTGTGACCAGTGTAACCATACTGCCAGAGTCGAGTAGAGCAGCCACTTCTTTCTCATCGACTATCACTGTACACATGTGTTTTGGATTAGGTACTCCGCCTATGAAAACATCCGTCCCAACAGGGCAGGCATAAAATACCGGTTTCTCTTTCCCCATATCACACACATTACATTGCATTGGTTCCTCTCTACCTGGGCAGTGGGCCGCAATATGTCCTACTTTGTCACAATTGTAGCAGACAATTGGTTGTGATGGTGACCCCCTATAACCCTTAGTCTCGGCTTTAGGCCCCACCTTTGCCCCCCCCAGTCTTGCTCTTTTCTTCCAACCCAGCGCGTCATGTTTCCCAGAGTACTTTGGAACCATCTTACCCGGTCCGCTGGTTCGTCATGGCCTGGGGAACGAGTTTTTAACCTCCGGTACATGCTCTGCTGCTCCGGCTGTATAGAACCGCTCTACAATGGCCACCAAGGTGTCAGCGGACAGCACCTCATTCTGGCCAACCCAGCGTCGAACGTCCTTGGGCAAACAGCGTTGGTAGTTGTCAAGGACTATGGCCTCCACCACCTCGGCTGATGAATGGACCTCTGGCTGTAGCCATTTCCTGGCCAGATGGATCAGATCAAACATCTGCGTTCAGATTGGTTGTCCTGGTTGGTAGGCCCACTGCTGAAACCGATGTGCCCTCACTGCGGTGGTCACGCCCAATCGGGTCATTATCTCCGCTTTCAATTTATCATAGTCCTGGGCGTCCTTCAGCTCCAGATCAAAGTACGCTTTCTGTGCATCCCCTGCCAGATAAGGTGCCACAAGCCCTGCCCAGGAATCTTTTGGCCATCCCTCTCTCCGCTGTCCTCTCAAAGGTCATAAGGAAGGCCTCAACATCGTCCTGTTTTGTCATTTTCTGCAGAAAGTGATTGGTGCGGGGAGTGGAATGGGTTGCAGCCCCCTGTGGCCCAATCCTGGTTGCAAGTGCTTCAACACTCTCTTTCAGCTCTTTAGTCACCTTTTCCTGCTCTTCTCTAAACATTTTATTTGTATCATGCTGGACCTGCAGTGCTTCCTGATGCATCCGCATAGCATCCTGGTGAGCCACCTGCTGCACCCTGGTCGCTTCCTGTTGGGCTATTACAGCCTGTAGTTTTTTTTTTTTGGATAAAAAAATTCACTCAGCCAGTCTGGGTTTCATGAGGTGCTGCCCGCATTCTACACCAAATGTGACAAAACGCCTTGGCTGTACACATGTGCGGGTCTTCTCTGTGATCTTCTTAGGAGTAAAAACCAGTCATGACCCAGGGAGGAGGTTGCAAATACAGGGCTGTGCCTGTATGTTTACTTCAAACAAAACAAATCTGAAAACAAAACCTAACTCACACTGGAGTTGTAACTAATCTTACATAATCATTCTATTTTAAACAAAGTCTGGAATAAATAAGTCTTGGCTTTCTCCTTATGAGCTACCTCTGTTTTCCAGATAACTCACCCTATTGTCTCTCACTTCTCTCTCTCTCAGGCCCGCCTTATATACCTGGTGAATAATTGAGGAAGTAACACCAAGTGACCACATTAGGTGCTAGAATGGCTGCCTGAGGGTTTCTGGGGAGTGTAGTTGCCTAGGGTCGGTATTCTACCCTAGAGTACACACCTTGCAGCAGACCTGGCCTGACATATCTGCCATGTATGACCCTGCCCCTTGGTTTGTCACAATACATACATACATACATATACACGGAAAATAAATAATAGAATTATGAATCACAATAAGATGTAATGAAGTACAGAAAAAGAAAATGTAATAAAATGTGATCTTTAATACATACAAATAAAGAAAATAGGTATACCATTTCCAGATTCCTTTTTTGAAATACAATGACATGCATTACAAACGAGTATTTACATTATATTTACAGCCGGTGCTCGTGTGTCACTGTGTCCCTCAGGCTGTGGTTGGCGCTGACATATTGGGCAGAATGTGTCCCTTATTTTGGGCTAAAGCTTTCTGTGGAGGGGAACGTGGATCAGTTTGTACCATTTTTGGGAGGATCTGCCTTGTTGGGGCGGAGCTGTGATCCAGGTGAACAGCAGATCGGGCATAGGTGGGCATGTGGGCAGAGGAGTAGGAAGGCCGGTCAAGCAAATAAGCTTGCTAAGGTACACAGCAGCAGCAAGCAGCCCCCCCATCCAGCCAGCCAGCCAGTCTGGCTGGCAGTGACTGAGTGGTTGACAGACGGCAAGCAACGGAATGTTCATGCTCTGTGATGTCATAGCAGTCAGCTGAGAGAGGCTTGTGATGTCATCGCTGAGCTGGCTGGCTGGCTGTGTGTGTGTCTGTGTGTGTGTGTGTGTGTGTGTGTGTGTGTGTGTCTGTTTGTGTTTGTCAGTCTGTCTGTCTCTCTCTCTCTCTCTCTCTCTCTCTCCCTCTCAATTCAATTCATTGTCAAAGCAATTGGACATACATACATACATACATACATGCTAGAAAATCATTACTATGTTATCTTAAAGGCTAACTAAGCAGAACATATTTCATTATAGAACAGAGTTCATAGATCTACACATGGTTTTAAGGAACAGGCACGTAGGTCATACCGTTTGACATTGTCTCCAAGGTTCTCATCGTAAATAACAAACAGAAATCAAACTACCTTATGGCCTCCTGACCTTCTAGCTTGACCTTATCTTTCTTAAGTATACAAGAGAGAAAAACAGGTTTGAGAAAATCATTTCTAACTTTCCTTCCATACAATAATACATACATACATACATACGGAAAATAAATAATAGAATTATGAATCTCAATATAATGTAATGAAGTACAGAAAAAGAAAATGTAATAAAATGTGATCTTTAATACATTCAAATAAAGAAAATAGGTTTACTATTTCCAGATTCCTTTTTGAAATACAATGACATGCATTACAAACGAGGCTTAGGTGGGCATTTGGGCATAGGAGTAGGAAGGCCGGTCAGGCAAATTAGCTTGCTAAGATACGCAGCAGCAGCAAGCAGCCCCCCCATCCAGCCAGCCAGCCAGTCTGGCTGGCAGTGACTGAGTGGTTGACAGACGGCAAGCAACGGAATGTACGTGCTCTGTGATGTCATAGCAGTCAGCTGAGAGAGGCTCGTGATGTCATGGCTGAGCTGGCTGGCTGTCTGGCTGGCTGGCTCTGTGTGTGTGTGTGTGTGTGTGTGTGTGTGTGTGTGTGTGTGTGTGTGTGTGTGTGTGCGTGTGTCTGTCTGTCTGTCAATTCATTTCAATTCAATTCAAAGGTTCTTTATTGGCATGATCTATCACAATATTGCCAAAGCAGATACAAATGTTCTATCAATCAAGACAAAACATTGCAATACAAGATTCAGTGGAACAAATATAGTACACATTGAAATAAAATTAAGTAGGATATAAACCATATTTGTTGTTTGTATCAAAATTTGTGTCATGACATCAGAAAAATCACTGTTTTTATTTTGTTTTGCAAATGGAGTGCCACAGGCTGGTGTCTACACACTGTCTCGCAGGCTGTGGCAGGTGGATACATATTGCGCTGCTAAGAAGGCAGTGCGCTCCTCCTCTCCCAGCAGGACGGGGAGTTTGCAGCAATCGGGGATCATGCTGAACTCAGGGATATGCATTTTTAATATTTTAAAGTATGTCTCCCTGATTTTTGTGTATTTAGGGCAGGACAGCAGGAAATGCGCCTGTGTTTCGACCTCCCCTAGGTCACACTGGCTGCACAGCCGCTCTTCTCTGGCAACCCAGAATTTTCTGTAGCGGCCTTTTTCAATGGCGAGGCTGTGGTCACTGAGCCTGTATTTAGTTAGATTTTGTCTCTCTTTTATATTTTGGATTTTTAAGTATTCAGCCAATGTAATGTTTCTATTCAGGGCCCGGTAGCATTCCAATTTGTTTTGTAATTCTAATTCGTGTCTCTAATCTTTTGTGTATTTGCTTTTCAGGTACATGTCAATTTTCCCAATTGTTGTTGTTTTGGTCATTGTGTGTTCGGGCTCTGTGAGCCTCAGAGCCGTGGGGGCGTTTCTGTGTACGTGTAAGATGTTTTTATTAAATTCTAGGTGGAATATTTCCATGGGGCTTTTGTCCCAATTGTTGTTATTGAGGTTCATGAGGGGACCCCACACTTCGCTCCCATATAGCAGGATTGGTTGGATGATGGAGTTTAATATTTTAATCCAAATAGTTATTGGTATTGTTGTTTTCCCAAATTGTGTCTTTATGGCATAAAATGCCCGGCGTGCCTTGTCTTTTAATGCGTTTATAGCCAGGCTGAAGCTCCCTGACGCACTGATGGTCAGGCCAAGGTAGTTGTATCTGGTGCAGTGCTCTAATCCAGTGCTGCCCAGAGTGAAGCGGTACCTGTTTCCCTGAGATGGGGCTTTTTTCTGGAAAACCATAACTCTGGTCTTGTCCAGATTGACTGCCAGGGCCCATTTCTGACAGTACTGCTCTAGCAGCGCCAGGTTCTGCTGAAGCCCCTGCTCTGTGGGCGACAGCAGCACCAGGTCGTCTGCATAGAGCAGGAACTTGATCTCTGTGTCATGGAGAGTTAGGCTGCGGGCGTCAGACTGCTCCAACACTGTGGCCAACTCGATGATGTAGATGTTGAACAGTGTTGGACTCAGACTGCAGCCCTGTCTCACTCCCCGCCCCTGAGTGAAGAACTCTGTTCTTGAGTTGCCAATTTGAACTCCGCATTTGTTTTCAGAATACATTGATTTAATGATGTCATAAACTTTACCCCCTACACCACTCTGTAGAAGTTTATAAAATAATCCCTTGTGCCAGATTGAGTCAAATGCCTTTCTAAAGTCTACAAAACAGGCAAATATTTTTCCTTTATTGTTTTGGGTATATTTATTTATGAGGGTGTGTAGAGTGTAAATATGATCGGTTGTGCGGTGTTTTGGTAGGAAGCCAATCTGACTCTTATTCAGGACACTGTGCTTGGTAAGGAAGGCCAGTATCTGGGCGTTGATGATACTGCAGAACACCTTCCCCAGGTTACTGCTCACACAGCTGCCCCAGTAGTTATTGGGGTCTAATTTGTCTCCACTTTTAAAAATCGGGGTGATCAATCCTTGATTCCCGACCTCAGGGAAACACCCGGCTCTCAGCACCAGGTTAAAGAGTTTGAGCAGAGCCTCCTGCAGCTGCGGGCTGCTGTGCTTCAGCATCTCAGGGCTGATGCTGTCGGGGCCGCTGGCTTTCCTGGGTTTGAGGATTTTGAGTTGATGTTTTAGTTCCTATATTGTAAATGGGTTATCTAAGGGATTTTGGTTATTCTTAATGATTTCTTCCAATTTATTTAGGTTTTTTAATATTTTAACCTGTTCTGGCTTTGGATTGTTTTCAACATTTTGGTAAAGTTTTTCAAAGTGTGTTTTCCAGATTTCTCCATTTTGAATTGGTATTTCATTTTTTGTTTTTGGGGTATTTATTCTGCCCATATAGTGGTCTTTTTTCTTACTGAGGAGTTGCTTGTAGTGCCGCAGGGCCTGGCAGTAGCTGAGGCGAGCCTCCTGGTTGTCGGGCTCTCTGTGTTTAGTGTTGGAGAGATGTCTCAGGTGTTTCCTAGAAGTTTCACACTCCTGGTCACACCACTGTTCTTTTTTTCTTTTAGACGATTTCATATTTTGGTTTTTAATTGTTTTAATGTTTGATTTTAAAGCCAGTCTCTCAAATATTTCATTCAGTGTTTTGGTGGCTGAGTTTATTCCGTTTTGGTTTATTTGATAGTGTGAGGATTGATATCTGTCTAACATGTTTTCAATCTCATCACTATTCAGGGCTCTTGTGTAGTTCTCTGTGCTGGGCTCTGACCATCTCTAACTGGGTGGCAGGGAGACCAGTTTTGTGGGAAGTTTGGCTCTGACTTGTGGCTGCGCTGATCTTTTTAGGTAAAGTGTTATTTGGCTGTGGTCTGATAGTGGAGATTGTTGTCTGACTATAAATGCATTGTTGGCTTGTGGGTCCAGGTCAGTTATGGCGTAGTCCACCACACTGCTGCCCAGAGCCGAGCAGTATGTGAATCTCCCCAGAGAGTACCCCCTGGTCCTGCCATTGATGATATATAGACCCAGGCTTTTACATAGGCGCACTACCTGCTTCCTGCTCTTGTTTACCACGCTGTCGTGGCTGTGTCAGTGTGGAGGTGTGTGTGTGGCACAGCGGGGAGTCTCCGAACAGGTGTGTGTTCCCCTCTGTATTGATGTAGTCCATCTCTCTGCCAGTCCTGGCATTGAGATCGCCACACAGCAGTACAGAGCCCAGGGTCTGGAAGTGGCAGATTTCGTTTTGAAGCTCATGAAAGCCTTCCTCATTATAGTAGGGGGAGTCTGCGGGTGGCATATAAATTGCACATAGGTATATATCTGTGTTATTTTGTAGGGTGTCTTTTCTGATTTTCATCCACAGGTGTGTGTCTCCTCTCTGTACTGGGCATAGGGCTGCTCGGAGCTCCTCCCTGTACCACACGATAATCCCCCACGAGGCCCTGCCACACCTGACTTTGGGTTTTATATAGGAGGGCACAATCAGCTCCCTATATCCATTGTATCCATCCAGTGTATAGACATATCTGCACAGCACCAAGTCTCTACAAGAATGAAAACATCTGAACTATTTACAGTGTTGATCAGTTCAGGGCCTGTGCTCTTCATTCCAAAAGTTGAGGAGCGTAAACCCTGCATATTCCAACTGCTTATTTTAAAGGACATGTTAATATATTTTATTATACTTGTCTCTTCTACATAAGAAAGTTTAATTTGTGGTCTACAACTGATATTATATTACTATTAATAATTATATATGGATATACATAATAATCACTCAAAGATTTTATGTTTGCATCAAAATATCAGAATAATTAAATCACATTTTTTCTTACTCTCCATCTCCACAACCATATATATGTGTGTTGAGGCTCAGTTAACTCAGCAGTGTGGAACAGATGACACTGAGGAGTTGCCTTATCTGGGCCAGCTGGGCAGCATCGGGCCTCCAGGCTCTGGAAGCCGCTGCTGCGTGGCTGTGTGGCTGTGCTGGTCCCCGGCTGTCCGCTCTGCTGTGCTGGACGGGCCCTCTGGGGATGGGGGGGTGGGGAATGGGGCCGCGGGGTCTCAGGGGCTGGGGCTGGGGTGGAGCCGGTGGCTGGGGATGTGGCCGGGGGCTGGGGGGTTTGCTCCTGGTCTCGAGGTGGGGGTGTGTGGGGTTTCGGCCCAGGGTTGTGTCCTTGAGGACCTTTGAGATGATCCTCACACCCGTCTTGTTGAGGTGGACGTGGTCATACAGGTGATGTGGCTGGATGTCTCAGTGGTGTGCCAGGTGGACGTTGGGGAGGAGGGCACATCTTCGGGACACTTCTGCGTTGATGGCCTGGATGATGTGCAGGGGCACGTCTGTGCGGGGCAGCAGTGTGGAGATGGAAATTTTGGCAGTTGGGAATTCCTCTGTGGCTTTCGTTGCTACCTGTCTCAGGGCTGAGGCCACATCGCCCCTGCGGGCACTCAGGTCGTTAGTGCCGGTGTGGATGAGGATGTGTTTGACTTGGCAAAGCCTCCTCTTGGAGAGCAGCTCCAGGGCTCTCTGTGCTGTGGAGCACCAAAGCTTTTTCACTTTTCGCCCAGGGAAGAGGCGCCTCTCAACCAGGAACTTCCCATTGGATTCGCTCAGAATGACCACCTCTGCGTTGACCTGCCACTCCGGGTTTGCGTCGGGAGTGGTGGGGGCAGCGGGTGTGTTTTGGGGGAGTGGCGTTTCAGGGGGTTGTGTATTAGTGGCAGGTCTGGTGATAGTGGGTGTGTCAGGAGTGGTGGGGAGTGTGGGTGGATCAGTGGGTGCGTCAGGGGTTGGAGGTGTTGTGGGGTCAGTGCAGTGCAGTCTCTGTGCTCCAGTGATGTGTAGCTCCTCTCTTAGCTCCTCCAGCTGGCTCTGCAGGCTCCTCAGCTAGCTGTGCTGGGGTGTCCAGGTCAGCTCCTCCCTCGCTCTGCGCAGCTCCGTCCTCAGGGTTTGGCTCTGCTCCTCCAGGTCTCTCACTGCTGCTCTCAGCTCATGGATCTCAGCCTTGTGCTGCATCTTTAGTCTGTGCATCTCATCCCGGAGCTGATCACACAAGGAGGTCTGGGCCAGGGTGCTCAAGGTCTGCTCCCTGAACTCCGCAAACTCCAGCTCCAGCACTGATAGGCATTCCTTTAGTGTTTTAATGTTGCTGGAGAGTTTTGGGGAGACAGGGGGGCAGTCTGTGGGAGATGGGGCACTGTCTGGCTCCGTGTGGCTGGGGGCAGACTGCAGGGTGGCCGGCTCTGGCTCTTGTTTCTCTACCTCAGTCTGCTGCTTTGAGGTGTGGAAGCCGAGAGCTAATTGGTCCAGGCTGCTCTCGCTGCCCTGCACCATGATGGTCCCGTTGTGGTATACATTAAAAGTGAGCATCACACTGTCTGTGTCTTTCTCTACCAGCACTGAGATCTGCCTGCCTCTGCTAATGCCCCTCTTGTTGTTATTGGGGTATGTCTGGCACAGGGTTTTGTGAAAGGCGGTGTAGAACAGTAGATTGTTCTTGACCCTGTTTTCTCCTTTACCGGTGTAGTCTAGGATGAGGGTCTCAGGAGATGCTCTCATCACAGCTTGTTTGTAGTCCTTCTTAGCCTGTGCAGAGCGAATGTCTTCAGGGTATCGGATTTCAAAAGGCAGCTCTGCAGTCAGACTGCTGTTCGATAGATTTCTATCAGTCTCAGTGGCAGTTGGGCTCTCTCCTACTGTCACTCTATTCAAATCGGAGCTCTGCATTTTCATTGGCTGAGTCAACTACTGAGAATGCTTATTTATTTTATTAATACATATTTTTTTGTTTAATTATTTGTCTCTTACCTCCAATTCTTGTCTTCAGCTTTTCTTTTCTGACTTTTCTTCCTGAACTGTCTCTCTGCTTTCTTCTTTTTGTGTTTCTCTTAAAATTATTATTTTTTGAATACTTTTTCTTCTGAATTTCTATTCCATGTCTTCTGTGTATGTTTATAGTGCTATATATTCATTTGTAAATCACAAATTAAATCCGCTTATGTATAAAAACAAATGTTTTTTAGGAGCTCATATTCCTCTCTCTCTCTCTCTCTCTCTCTCTCTCTCTCTCTCTCAATTCATTTCATTTGTATTGTCAAAGCAATTGGACATACATACACATACATACATATACACTCACCTAAAGGATTATTAGGAACACCTGTTCAATTTCTCATTAATGCAATTATCTAATCAACCAATCACATGGCAGTTGCTTCAATGCATTTAGGGGTGTGGTCCTGGTCAAGACAATCTCCTGAACTCCAAACTGAATGTCTGAATGGGAATGAAAGGTGATTTAAGCAATTTTGAGCGTGGCATGGTTGTTGGTGCCAGACGGGCCGGTCTGAGTATTTCACAATCTGCTCAGTTACTGGGATTTTCACGCACAACCATTTCTAGGGTTTACAAAGAATGGTGTGAAAAGGGAAAAACATCCAGTATGCGGCAGTCCTGTGGGCGAAAATGCCTTGTTGATGCAAGAGGTCAGAGGAGAATGGGCCGACTGATTCAAGCTGATAGAAGAGCAACTTTGACTGAAATAACCACTAGTTACAAACGAGGTATGCAGCAAAGCATTTGTGAAGCCACAACACGTACAACCTTGAGGCGGATGGGCTACAACAGCAGAAGACCCCACCGGGTACCACTCATCTCCACTACAAATAGGAAAAAGAGGTGAGACATTCAGATGGTAGAGTCAGAATTTGGCGTAAACAGAATGAGAACATGGATCCATCATGTCTTGTTACCACTGTGCAGGCTGGTGGTGGTGGTGTAATGGTGTGGGGGATGTCTTCTTGGCACACTTTAGGCCCCTTAGTACCAATTGGGCATCGTTTAAATGCTACGGCCTACCTGAGCATTGTTTCTGACCATGTCCATCCCTTTTTGACCACCATGTACCCATCCTCTGATGGCTACTTCCAGCAGGATAATGCACCATGTCACAAAGGTCGAATCATTTCAAATTGGTTTCTTGAACATGACAATGAGTTCACTGTACTAAACTGGCCCCCACAGTCACCAGATCTCAACCCAATGGAGCATCTTTGGGATGTGGTGGAACGGGAGCTTCGTGCCCTGGATGTGCATCCCACAAATCTCCATCAACTGCAAGATGCTATCCTATCAATATGGGCCAACATTTCTAAAGAATGCTTTCAGCACCTTGTTGAAGCAATGCCACGTAGAATTAAAGCAGTTCTGAAGGCGAAAGGGGGTCAAACACAGTATTAGTATGGTGTTCCTAATAATCCTTTAGGTGAGTTCATCGTAGCTCTTAATACTCTCTTTCTGTCTGGAGGAGATATAATTGAAGTATTGTACACGTACCCGGCTACTTTCAACACCCATTGCTGCACTGATATTTTTCCCTCCATTTTTCTTTATCCATTTTTTTTTTGCTGGAAGTTCCGTCAATACCCGTCAGCCTTTAAGAGACATCATGCAGCCAGGCCTCTTGGCTTGCGGCCACACCGTCCTGAACGCGCCCAATCTCATCAGATCTCGGAAGCTAAACGGGGCAGGTCCTGGTCAGTACTTGGATGGGTGACCTCCTGGAAATACCAGGTGCTGCTAGCTTTTTCGTCTCCTGGGTAACTTTATCGTAGCTCTTAATACTCTCTTTCAGTCTGCAGGAGATATAATTGAAGAATTGTACACGTACCCGGCTACTGTCAACACCCTTTGCTGCACTGATATTTTTCCATCCATTTTTCTTTTTTCTTTTTTTGTTTTTTTTTTTGCTGGAAGTTCCGTCAATACCCGCCAACCTTTAAGAGACATCATGCAGCCAGGCCTTTCGGCTTGTGGCCACACTGTCCTGAACGCGCCCGATCTCGTCAGATCTCGGAAGCTAAACGGGGCAGGGCCTGGTCAGTACTTGGATGGGAGACCTCCTAGAAATACCAGGTGCTGCAAGCTTTTTACGTCTCCTGGGTAACTTCATCGTAGCTCTTAATACTCTCTTTCTGTCTCCAGGAGATATAATTGAAGAATTGTACACGTACCCGGCTACTTTCAACACCCTTTCCTGCACTGATATTTTTACCTCCATTTTTCTATTTTTTTTTTTTTTTTTTTCTGGAAATTCCGTCAATACCCGCCAGCCTTTAAGAGACATCATGCAGCCAGGCATCTCGGCTTGCGGCCACACCATCCTGAACGCGCCCGATCTCGTCAGATCTCGGAAGCTAAACGGGGCAGGACCTGGTCAGTACATGAATGTGAGACCTCCTGGAAATACCTGGTGCTGCAAGCTTTTACTTCTCCTGGGTAACTTTATCGTAGCTCTTAATACTCTCTATCTGTCTGGAGGAGATATAATTGAAGTATTGTACACGTACCCGGCTACTTTCAAAACCCATTACTGCACTGATATTTTTCCCTCCATTTTTCTTTTTCTTTTTCTTTTTTTTTTTTTTTTGCTGGAAGTTCCGTCAATACCCGCCAGCCATTAAGAGACATCATGTAGCCAGGCCTCTCGGCTTGCGGCCACACCGTCCTGAATGCGCCCGATCTCGTCAGATCTCGGAAGCTAAACGGGGCAGGGCCTGGTCAGTACTTGGATGGGAGACCTACTAGAAATACCAGGTGCTGCAAACTTTTTACGTCTCCTGGGTAACTTCATCGTAGCTCTTAATACTCTCTTTCTGTCTCCAGGAGATATAATTGAAGAATTGTACACGTACCCGGCTACTTTCAACACCCTTTGCTGCACTGGTATATTTCCCTCTATTTTTCTTTTTTTTTTTTGCTGGAAATTCCGACAATACCCGCTAGCCTTTAAGAGACATCATGCAGCCAGACATCTCGGCTTGCGGCCACACCGTCCTGAACGCGCCCGATCTTGTCAGATCTCGGAAGCTAAACGGGGCAGGACCTGGTCAGTACTTAAATGTGAGACCTCCTGGAAATACCAGGTGCTGCCAGCTTTTTACGTCTCCTGGGGAACTTCATCGTAGCTCTTAATACTCTCTTTCTGTCTGGAGAAGATATAATTGAAGAATTGTACACGTACCCGGCTACTTTCAACACCCTGTGCTGCACTGGTATATTTCCCTCTATTTTTCTTTTTTTTTTTTGCTGGCAGTTCCGTCAATACCCGCCAGCCTTTAAGAGACATCATGCAGCCAGGCATCTCGGCTTGCGGCCACACCATCCTGAACGCGCCCGATCTCGTCAGATCTCGGAAGCTAAACGGGGCAGGACCTGGTCGGTACATGAATGTGAGACCTCCTGGAAATACCTGGTGCTGCAAGCTTTTACGTCTCCTGGGTAACTTTATCGTAGCTCTTAATACTCTCTATCTGTCTGGAGGAGATATAATTGAAGTATTGTACACGTACCCGGCTACTTTCAAAACCCATTACTGGACTGATATTTTTCCCTCCATTTTTCTTTTTCTTTTTTTTTTTTTTTTTTTTTTTGCTGGAAGTTCCGTCAATACCCGCCAGCCATTAAGAGACATCATGTAGCCAGGCTTCTCGGCTTGCGGCCACACCGTCCTGAATGCGCCCGATCTCGTCAGATCTTGGAAGCTAAACGGGGCAGGGCCTGGTCAGTACTTGGATGGGAGACCTCCTAGAAATACCAGGTGCTGCAAGCTTTTTACGTCTCCTGGGTAACTTCATCGTAGCTCTTAATACTCTCTTTCTGTCTGGAGGAGATATAATTGAAGAATTGTACACGTACTAGGCTACTTTCAACAGCCTTTGCTGCACTGATATTTTTCCCTCCATTTTTCTTTTTATTTTATTTTTTTGCTGGAAGTTCCGTCAATATCCGCCAGCCTTTAAGAGACATCATGCAGCCAGGCCTCTTGGCTTGTAGTCACACCGTCCTGAACGCGCCCGATCATATCAGATTTCGGAAGCTAAACGGGGCAGGGCCTGGTCAGTACTTGGATGTGTGACCTCCTGGAAATACCAGGTGCTGCAAGCTTTTTACGTCTCCTGGGTAACTTCATCGTAGCTCTTAATACTCTCTTTCTTTCTCCAGGAGATATAATTGAAGAATTGTACACGTACCCGACTACTTTCAACACCCTGTGCTGCACTGGTATATTTCCCTCTATTTTTCTTTTTTTTTTTTGCTGGCAGTTCCGTCAATACCCGCCAGCCTTTAAGAGACATCATGCAGCCAGGCATCTCGGCTTGCGGCCACACCATCCTGAACGCGCCCGATCTCGTCAGATCTCGGAAGCTAAACGGGGCAGGACCTGGTCAGTACATGAATGTGAGACCTCCTGGAAATACCTGGTGCTGCAAGCTTTTACTTCTCCTGGGTAACTTTATCGTAGCTCTTAATACTCTCTATCTGTCTGGAGGAGATATAATTGAAGTATTGTACACGTACCCGGCTACTTTCAAAACCCATTACTGCACTGATATTTTTCCCTCCATTTTTCTTTTTCTTTTTTTTTTTTTTTTTTTTTTTGCTGGAAGTTCCGTCAATACCCGCCAGCCATTAAGAGACATCATGTAGCCAGGCCTCTCGGCTTGCGGCCACACCGTCCTGAATGCGCCCGATCTCGTCAGATCTCGGAAGCTAAACGGGGCAGGGCCTGGTCAGTACTTGGATGGGAGACCTCCTAGAAATACCAGGTGCTGCCAGCTTTTTACGTCTCCTGGGGAACTTCATCGTAGCTCTTAATACTCTCTTTCTGTCTGGAGAAGATATAATTGAAGAATTGTACACGTACCCGGCTACTTTCAACACCCTTTGCTGCACTGGTATTTTTCCCTCTATTTTTCTTTTTTTTTTTTTCCGGCAGTTCCGTCAATACCCGCCAGCCTTTAAGAGACATCATGCAGCCAGGCATCTCGGCTTGCGGCCACACCATCCTGAACGCGCCCGATCTCGTCAGATCTCGGAAGCTAAACGGGGCAGGACCTGGTCAGTACATGAATGTGAGACCTCCTGGAAATACCTCGTGCTGCAAGCTTTTACGTCTCCTGGGTAACTTTATCGTAGCTCTTAATACTCTCTATCTGTCTGGAGGAGATTTAATTGAAGTATTGTACACGTACCCAGCTACTGTCAACACCCTTTGCTGCACTGATATTTTTCCATCCATTTTTTTTTTTTTTTTTTGCTGGAAGTTCCGTCAATACCCGCCAACCTTTAAGAGACATCATGCAGCCAGGCCTTTCGGCTTGTGGCCACACCGTCCTGAATGCGCCCGATCTCGTCAGATCTCGGAAGCTAAACGGGGCAGGGCCTGGTCAGTACTTGGATGGGAGACCTCCTAGAAATACCAGGTGCTGCAAGCTTTTTACGTCTCCTGGGTAACTTCATCGTAGCTCTTAATACTCTCTTTCTGTCTCCAGGAGATATAATTGAAGAATTGTACACGTACCCGGCTACTTTCAACACCCTTTCCTGCACTGATATTTTTCCCTCCATTTTTCTATTTTTTTTTTTTTTTTTTTGCTGGAAATTCCGTCAATACCCGCCAGCCTTTAAGAGACGTCATGCAGCCAGACATCTCGGCTTGCGGCCACACCGTCCTGAACGCGCCCGATCTCGTCAGATCTCGGAAGCTAAACGGGGCAGGACCTGTTCAGTACTTGAATGTGAGACCTCCTGGAAATACCTGGTGCTGCAAGCTTTTACGTCTCCTGGGTAACTTTATCGTAGCTCTTAATACTCTCTATCTGTCTGGAGGAGATATAATTGAAGAATTGTACACGTACCTGGCTACCTTCAACACGCTTTGCTGCACTGATATTTTTCTCCACATTTTTCTTTTTTCTTTTGTTTCTTGCTGGAAGTTCCATCAATACCCTCCAGCCTTTAAGAGACATCATGCAGCCAGGCCTCTTGGCTTGAGGCCACACCGTCCTGAAGATGCAAAATCTCGTCAGATCTCGGAAGAAAAACTGGGCAGGGTCTGGTCAGTAATTGGATGGGTGACCTCCTGGAAATACCAGGTGCTGAAAGCTTTTTACATCTCCTGGGTAACTTCAGCGTAGCTCTTAATACTCTCATTCAGTCTGGAGGAGATATAATTGAAGAATTGTACATGTACCCGGCTACTTTCAACACCCTGTTCTGCACTGATATTTTTCCCTCCATTTTTCTATTTATTTATTTTTTATTTTTTGCTGGAAGTTCCGTCAATACCCGCCAGCCTTTAAGAGACATCATGCAGCCAGGCCTCTTGGCTTGCGGCCACACCGTCCTGAACGCGCCCGATCTCATCAGATTTCGGAAGCTAACGGGGCAGGGCCTGGTCAGTACTTGGATGGGTGACCTCCTGGAAATACCAGGTGCTGCAAGCTTTTTACGTCTCCTGGGTAACTTCATCATAGCTCTTAATACTCTCTTTCAGTCTGTAGGAGATATTATTGAAGAATTGTACACGTACCCGGCTACTTTCAAAACCCTTTGCTGCACTATTTTTCCCTCCATTTTTCTTTTTTCTTTTTTTTTTTGCTGTAAGTTCCGTCAATACCCGCCAGCCTTAAAGAGACATCATGCAGCCGTGCCTCTCGGCTTTCGGCCACACCGTCCTGAATGCGCATGATATCGTCAGATCTCGGAAGCTAAACGGGGCAGGACCTGGTCAGTACTTGAATGTGAGACCTCCTGGAAATACCAGGTGCTGCAAACTTTTACGTCTCCTGGGTAACTTTATCGTAGCTCTTAATACTCTCTTTCAGTCTGCAGGAGATATAATTGAAGAATTGTACACGTACCCGGCTACTTTCAACACCCTTTCCTGCACTGATATTTTTCCCTCCATTTTTCTATTTTTTTTTTTTTTTTTTTTTGCTGGAAGTTCCGTCAATACCCGCCAACCTTTAAGAGACATCATGCAGCCAGGCCTTTCGGCTTGTGGCCACACCGTCCTGAATGCGCCCGATCTCCTCAGATCTCGGAAGCTAAACGGGGCAGGGCCTGGTCAGTACTTGGATGGGAGACCTCCTAGAAATACCAGGTGCTGCAAGCTTTTTACGTCTCCTGGGTAACTTCATCGTAACTCTTAATACTCTCTATCTGTCTGAAGGAGATATAATTGAAGTATTGTACACGTACCCAGCTACTGTCAACACCATTTGCTGCACTGATATTTTTCCATCCATTTTTCTTTTTTTTTTTTTTTTTTGCTGGAAGTTCCGTCAATACCCGCCAACCTTTAAGAGACATCATGTAGCCAGGCCTCTTGGCTTGCGGCCACACCGTCCTGAATGCGCCCGATCTCGTCAGATCTCGAAAGCTAAACGGGGCAGGGCCTGGTCAGTACTTGGATGGGAGACCTCCTAGAAATACCAGGTGCTGCAAGCTTTTTACGTCTCCTGGGTAACTTCATCGTAGCTCTTAATACTCTCTTTCTGTCTCCAGGAGATATAATTGAAGAATTGTACACGTACCCGGCTACTTTCAACACCCTTTGCTGCACTGGTATATTTCCCTCTATTTTTCTTTTTTTTTTTTTGCTGGCAGTTCTGTCAATACCCGCCAGCCTTTAAGAGACATCATGCAGCCAGGCATCTCGGCTTGCGGCCACACCATCCTGAACGCGCCCGATCTCGTCAGATCTCGGAAGCTAAACGGGGCAGGACCTGGTCAGTACATGATAGTGAGACCTCCTGGAAATACCTAGTGCTGCAAGCTTTTACGTCTCCTGGGTAACTTTATCGTAGCTCTTAATACTCTCTCTCTGTCTGGAGGAGATATAATTGAAGTATTGTACACGTACCCGGCTACTGTCAACACCCTTTGCTGCACTGATATTTTTCCATCCATTTTTCTTTTTTCTTTTTTTCTTTTATTTTTTTGCTGGAAGTTCCGTCAATACCCGCCAACCTTTAAGAGACATCATGCAGCCAGGGCTTTCGGCTTGTGGACACACCGTCCTGAATGCGCCCGATCTCGTCAGATCTCGGAAGCTAAACGGTGCAGGGCCTGGTCAGTACTTGGATGGGAGACCTCCTAGAAATACCAGGTGCTGCAAGCCTTTTACGTCTCCTGGGTAACTTCATCGTAGCTCTTAATACTCTCTTTCTGTCTCCAGGAGATATAATTGAAGAATTGTACACGTACTAGGCTACTTTCAACACCCTTTGCTGCACTGGTATATTTCCCTCTATTTTTCTTTTTTTTTTTTCCTGGCAGTTCCGTCAATACCCGCCAGCCTTTAAGAGACATCATGCAGCCAGGCGTCTCGGCTTGCGACCACACCATCCTTAACTCGCCCGATCTCGTCAGATCTCGGAAGCTAAACGGGGCAGGACCTGGTCGGTACATGAATGTGAGACCTCCTGGAAATACCTGGTGCTGCAAGCTTTTACGTCTCCTGGGTAACTTTATCGTAGCTCTTAATACTCTCTATTTGTCTGGAGGAGATATAATTGAAGTATTGTACACGTACCCAGCTACTGTCAACATCCTTTGCTGCACTGATATTTTTCCATCCATTTTTCTTTTTTTTTTTTTTTTTTTTTTTTTTTTTTGCTGGCAGTTTCGTCAATACCCGCCAGCCTTTAAGAGACATCATGCAGCCAGGGCTTTCGGCTTGCGGCCACACCGTCCTGAACGCGCCCGATCTCGTCAGATCTCGGAAGCTAAACGGTGCAGGGCCTGGTCAGTACTTGGATGGGAGACCTCCTAGAAATACCAGGTGCTGCAAGCTTTTTACGTCTCCTGGGTAACTTCATCGTAACTCTTAATACTCTCTATCTGTCTGGAGGAGATATAATTGAAGTATTGTACACGTACCCAGCTACTGTCAACACCATTTGCTGCACTGATATTTTTCCATCCATTTTTCTTTTTTCTTTTTTTCTTTTATTTTTTTGCTGGAAGTTCCGTCAATACCCGCCAACCTTTCAGAGACATCATGCAGCCAGGGCTTTCGGCTTGTGGACACACCGTCCTGAATGCGCCCGATCTCGTCAGATCTCGGAAGCTAAACGGTGCAGGGCCTGGTCAGTACTTGGATGGGAGACCTCCTAGAAATACCAGGTGCTGCAAGCTTTTTACGTCTCCTGGGTAACTTTATCGTAGCTCTTAATACTCTCTATCTGTCTGGAGGAGATATAATTGAAGTATTGTACACGTACCCAGCTACTGTCAACATCCTTTGCTGCACTGATATTTTTCCATCCATTTTTCTTTTTTTTTTTTTTTTCTGCTGGAAGTTCCGTCAATACCCGCCAACCTTTAAGAGACATAATGCAGCCAGGCCTCTCGGCTTGCGGCCACACCGTCCTGAATGCGCCCGATCTCGTCAGATCTCGGAAGCTAAACGGGGCAGGGCCTGGTCAGTACTTGGATGGGGGACCTCCTAGAAATACCAGGTGCTGCAAGCCTTTTACGTCTCCTGGGTAACTTCATCGTAGCTCTTAATACTCTCTTTCTGTCTCCAGGAGATATAATTGAAGAATTGTACACGTACTAGGCTGCTTTCAACACCCTTTGCTGCACTGGTATATTTCCCTCTATTTTTCTTTTTTTTTTTTCCTGGCAGTTCCGTCAATACCCGCCAGCCTTTAAGAGACATCATGCAGCCAGGCGTCTCGGCTTGCGGCCACACCATCCTGAACTCGCCCGATCTCGTCAGATCTCGGAAGCTAAACGGGGCAGGACCTGGTCGGTACATGAATGTGAGACCTCCTGGAAATACCTGGTGCTGCAAGCTTTTACGTCTCCTGGGTAACTTTATCGTAGCTCTTAATACTCTCTATTTGTCTGGAGGAGATATAATTGAAGTATTGTACACGTACCCAGCTACTGTCAACACCCATTGCTGCACTGATATTTTTCCATCCATTTTTTTTTTTTTTTTTTTTTTTTTTTTTGCTTGAAGTTCTGTCAATACCCGCCAACCTTTAAGAGACATCATGCAGCCAGGCGTCTCGGCTTGCGGCCACACCATCCTGAACTCGCCCGATCTCGTCAGATCTTGGAAGCTAAACGGGGCAGGACCTGGTCGGTACATGAATGTGAGACCTCCTGGAAATACCTGGTGCTGCAAGCTTTTACGTCTCCTGGGTAACTTTATCGTAGCTCTTAATACTCTCTATCTGTCTGGATGGAGATATAATTGAAGTATTGTACACGTACCCAGCTACTGTCAACACCCTTTGCTGCACTGATATTTTTCCATCCATTTTTCTTTTTTTTTTTTTTTTTCTGCTGGAAGTTCCGTCAATACCCGCCAACCTTTAAGAGACATAATGCAGCCAGGCCTCTGGGCTTGCGGCCACACCGTCCTGAATGCGCCCGATCTCGTCAGATCTCGGAAGCTAAACGGGGCAGGGCCTGGTCAGTACTTGGATGGGAGACCTCCTAGAAATACCAGGTGCTGCAAGCCTTTTACGTCTCCTGGGTAACTTCATCGTAGCTCTTAATACTCTCTATCTGTCCAGAGGAGATATAATTTAAGTATTGTACACGTACCCAGCTACTGTCAACACCCTTTGCTGCACTGATATTTTTCCATCCATTTTTTTTTTTTTTTTTTTTTTTTTTTTTGCTTGAAGTTCTGTCAATACCCGCCAACCTTTAAGAGACATCATGCAGCCAGGCATCTCGGCTTGCGGCCACACCATCCTGAACGTGCCCGATCTCGTCAGATCTCGGAAGCTAAACGGGGCAGGACCTGGTCAGTACATGAATGTGAGACCTCCTGGAAATACCTGGTGCTGCAAGCTTTTACGTCTCCTGGGTAACTTTATCGTAGCTCTTAATACTCTCTATCTGTCTGGAGGAGATATAATTGAAGTATTGTACACGTACCCAGCTACTGTCAACATCCTTTGCTGCACTGATATTTTTCCATCCATTTTTCTTTTTTTTTTTTTTTTCTGCTGGAAGTTCCGTCAATACCCGCCAACCTTTAAGAGACATAATGCAGCCAGGCCTCTCGGCTTGCGGCCACACCGTCCTGAATGCGCCCGATCTCGTCAGATATCGGAAGCTAAACGGGGCAGGGCCTGGTCAGTACTTGGATGGGAGACCTCCTAGAAATACCAGGTGCTGCAAGCCTTTTACGTCTCCTGGGTAACTTCATCGTAGCTCTTAATACTCTCTTTCTGTCTCCAGGAGATATAATTGAAGAATTGTACACGTACTAGGCTACTTTCAACACCCTTTGCTGCACTGGTATATTTCCCTCTATTTTTCTTTTTTTTTTTTGCTGGCAGTTCCGTCAATACCCGCCAGCCTTTAAGAGACATCATGCAGCCAGGCATCTCGGCTTGCGGCCACACCATCCTGAACGTGCCCGATCTCGTCAGATCTCGGAAGCTAAACGGGGCAGGACCTGGTCAGTACATGAATGTGAGACCTCCTGGAAATACCTGGTGCTGCAAGCTTTTACGTCTCCTGGGTAACTTTATCGTAGCTCTTAATACTCTCTATCTGTCTGGAGGAGATATAATTGAAGTATTGTACACGTACCCAGCTTCTGTCAACATCCTTTGCTGCACTGATATTTTTCCATCCATTTTTTTTTTTTTTTTTTTTGCTGGCAGTTCCGTCAATACCCGCCAGCCTTTAAGAGACATCATGCAGCCAGGGCTTTCGGCTTGCGGCCACACCGTCCTGAACGCGCCCGATCTCGTCAGATCTCGGAAGCTAAACGGTGCAGGGCCTGGTCAGTACTTAAATGTGAGACCTCCTGGAAATACCAGGTGCTGCCAGCTTTTTACGTCTCCTGGGTAACTTCATCGTAGCTCTTAATACTCTCTTTCTGTCTGGAGAAGATATAATTGAAGAATTGTACACGTACCCGGCTACTTTCAACACCCTTTGCTGCACTGGTATTTTTCCCTCTATTTTTCTTTTTTTTTTTTGCTGGCAGTTCCGTCAATACCCGCCAGCCTTTAAGAGACATCATGCAGCCAGGCATCTTGGCGTGCGGCCACACCATCCTGAACGCGCCCGATCTCGTCAGATCTCGGAAGCTAAACGGGGCAGGGCCTGGTCAGTACTTGGATGGGAGACCTCCTAGAAATACCAGGTGCTGCAAGCCTTTTACGTCTCCTGGGTAACTTCATCGTAGCTCTTAATACTCTCTATCTGTCCAGAGGAGATATAATTTAAGTATTGTACACGTACCCAGCTACTGTCAACACCCTTTGCTGCACTGATATTTTTCGATCCATTTTTTTTTTTTTATTTATTTTTTTTTTTGCTTGAAGTTCTGTCAATACCCGCCAACCTTTAACAGACATCATGCAGCCAGGCATCTCGGCTTGCGGCCACACCATCCTGAACGTGCCCGATCTCGTCAGATCTCGGAAGCTAAACGGGGCAGGACCTGGTCAGTACATGAATGTGAGACCTCCTGGAAATACCTGGTGCTGCAAGCTTTTACGTCTCCTGGGTAACTTTATCGTAGCTTTTAATACTCTCTATCTGTCTGGAGGAGATATAATTGAAGTATTGTACACGTACCCAGCTACTGTCAACATCCTTTGCTGCACTGATATTTTTCCATCCATTTTTCTTTTTTTTTTTTTTTTCTGCTGGAAGTTCCGTCAATACCCGCCAACCTTTAAGAGACATAATGCAGCCAGGCCTCTCTGCTTGCGGCCACACCGTCCTGAATGCGCCCGATCTCGTCAGATCTCGGAAGCTAAACGGGGCAGGGCCTGGTCAGTACTTGGATGGGAGACCTCCTAGATATACCAGGTGCTGCAAGCCTTTTACGTCTCCTGGGTAACTTCATCGTAGCTCTTAATACTCTCTTTCTGTCTCCAGGAGATATAATTGAAGAATTGTACACGTACTAGGCTACTTTCAACACCCTTTGCTGCACTGGTATATTTCCCTCTATTTTTCTTTTTTTTTTTTGCTGGCAGTTCCGTCAATACCCGCCAGCCTTTAAGAGACATCATGCAGCCAGGCATCTCGGCTTGCGGCCACACCATCCTGAACGTGCCCGATCTCGTCAGATCTCGGAAGCTAAACGGGGCAGGACCTGGTCAGTACATGAATGTGAGACCTCCTGGAAATACCTGGTGCTGCAAGCTTTTACGTCTCCTGGGTAACTTTATCGTAGCTCTAAATACTCTCTATCTGTCTGGAGGAGATATAATTGAAGTATTGTACACGTACCCAGCTACTGTCAACATCCTTTGCTGCACTGATATTTTTCCATCCATTTTTCTTTTTTTTTTTTTTTTTTTTTTTTTTTTTGCTGGCAGTTCCGTCAATACCCGCCAGCCTTTAAGAGACATCATGCAGCCAGGGCTTTCGGCTTGCGGCCACACCGTCCTGAACGCGCCCGATCTCGTCAGATCTCGGAAGCTAAACGGGGCAGGGCCTGGTCAGTACTTGGATGGGAGACCTCCTAGAAATACCAGGTGCTGCAAGCTTTTTACGTCTCCTGGGTAACTTTATCGTAGGTCTTAATACTCTCTATCTGTCTGGAGGAGATATAATTGAAGTATTGTACACGTACCCAGCTACTGTCAACACCCTTTGCTGCACTGATATTTTTCCATCCATTTTTCTTTTTTTTTTTTTTTTTCTGCTGGAAGTTCCGTCAATACCCGCCAACCTTTAAGAGACATCATGCAGCCAGGCATCTCGGCTTGCGGCCACACCATCCTGAACGTGCCCGATCTCGTCAGATCTCGGAAGCTAAACGGGGCAGGACCTGGTCAGTACATGAATGTGAGACCTCCTGGAAATACCAGGTGCTGCAAGCCTTTTACGTCTCCTGGGTAACTTTATCGTAGCTCTTAATACTCTCTATCTGTCTGGAGGAGATATAATTGAAGTATTGTACACGTACCCTGCTACTGTCAACATCCTTTGCTGCACTGATATTTTTCCATCCATTTTTCTTTTTTTTTTTTTTTTCTGCTGGAAGTTCCGTCAATACCCGCCAACCTTTAAGAGACATAATGCAGCCAGGCCTCTCGGCTTGCGGCCACACCGTCCTGAATGCGCCCGATCTCGTCAGATCTCGGAAGCTAAACGGGGCAGGGCCTGGTCAGTACTTGGATGGGAGACCTCCTAGAAATACCAGGTGCTGCAAGCCTTTTACGTCTCCTGGGTAACTTCATCGTAGCTCTTAATACTCTCTTTCTGTCTCCAGGAGATATAATTGAAGAATTGTACACGTACTAGGCTACTTTCAACACCCTTTGCTGCACTGGTATATTTCCCTCAATTTTTCTTTTTTTTTTTGCTGGCAGTTCCGTCAATACCCGCCAGCCTTTAAGAGACATCATGCAGCCAGGCATCTCGGCTTGCGGCCACACCATCCTGAACGTGCCCGATCTCGTCAGATCTCGGAAGCTAAACGGGGCAGGACCTGGTCAGTACATGAATGTGAGACCTCCTGGAAATACCTGGTGCTGCAAGCTTTTACGTCTCCTGGGTAACTTTATCGTAGCTCTTAATACTCTCTATCTGTCTGGAGGAGATATAATTGAAGTATTGTACACGTACCCAGCTACTGTCAACATCCTTTGCTGCACTGATATTTTTCCATCCATTTTTTTTTTTTTTTTTTTTTTTTTTTTTTTTGCTGGACGTTCCGTCAATACCCGCCAGCCTTTAAGAGACATCATGCAACCAGGCCTCTCGGTTTGCGGACACACAGTCCTGAACCCGCCCGATCTCGGAAGATCTCGGAAACTAAATGGGGCAGGGCCTGGTCAGTACTTGGATGGGAGACCTTCTGGAAATACCAGGTGCTGCCAGCTTTTTACGTCTCCTGGGGAACTTCATCGTAGCTCTTAATACTCTCTTTCTGTCTGGAGAATATATAATTGAAGAATTGTACACGTACCCGGCTACTTTCAACACCCTTTGCTGCACTGGTATTTTTCCCTCTATTTTTCTTTTTTTTTTTGGCTGGCAGTTCCGTCAATACCCGCCAGCCTTTAAGAGACATCATGCAGCCAGGCATCTCGGCTTGCAGCCACACCATCCTGAACGCGCCCGATCTCGTCAGATCTCGGAAGCTAAACGGGGCAGGACCTGGTCAGTACATGAATGTGAGACCTCCTGGAAATACCTCGTGCTGCAAGCTTTTACGTCTCCTGGGTAACTTTATCGTAGCTCTTAATACTCTCTATCTGTCTGGAGGAGATTTAATTGAAGTATTGTACACGTACCCAGCTACTGTCAACACCCTTTGCTGCACTGATATTTTTCCATCCATTTTTCTTTTTTTTTTTTTTTTTGCTGGAAGTTCCGTCAATACCCGCCAGCCTTTAAGAGACATCATGCAGCCAGACATCTCGGCTTGCGGCCACACCGTCCTGAACGCGCCCGATCTCGTCAGATCTCGGAAGCTAAACGGGGCAGGACCTGGTCAGTACTTGAATGTGAGACCTCCTGGAAATACCTGGTGCTGCAATCTTTTACGTCTCCTGGGTAACTTTATCGTAGCTCTTAATACTCTCTATCTGTCTGGAGGAGATATAATTGAAGAATTGTACACGTACCCAGCTACTGTCAACACCATTTGCTGCACTGATATTTTTCCCTCCATTTTTCTTTTTTCTTTTGTTTTTTGCTGGAAGTTCCATCAATACCCTCCAGCCTTTAAGACACATCATGCAGCCAGGCCTCTTGGCTTGAGGCCACACCGTCCTGAAGACGCAAGATCTCGTCAGATCTCGGAAGAGAAACTAGGCAGGGCCTGGTCAGTAATTGGATGGGTGACCTCCTGGAAATACCAGGTGCTGAAAGCTTTTTACATCTCCTGGGTAACTTCAGAGTAGCTCTTAATACTCTCATTCAGTCTGGAGGAGATATAATTGAAGAATTGTACATGTACCCGGCTACTTTCAACACCCTGTCCTGCACTGATATTTTTCCCTCCATTTTTCTATTTATTTATTTTTTATTTTTTGCTGGAAGTTCCGTCAATACCCGCTAGCCTTTAAGAGACATCATGCAGCCCGGCCTCTTGGCTTGCGGCCACACCGTCCTGAACACGCCCGATCTCGTCAGATCTCGGAAGCCAAACGGGGCAGGGCCTGGTCAGTACTTGGATGGGAGACCTCCTGGAAATACCAGGTGCTGCATGCTTTTTACGTCTCCTGGGAAACTTCATCGTAGCTCTTAATACTCTCTATCTGTCTGGAGGAGATATAATTGAAGTATTGTACACGTACCCGGCTACTTTCAACAGCCTTTGCTGCACTGATATTTTTCCCTCCATTTTTCTTTTTTCTTTTTTTTTTTGCTGGAAGTTCCGTCAATACCCGCCAGCCTTAAAAAGACATCATGCAGCGGGGCCTCTCGGCTTTTGGCCACACCGTCCTGAATGCGCATGATATCGTCAGATCTCGGAAGCTAAACGGGGCAGGAACTGGTCAGTACTTGAATGTGAGACCTCCTGGAAATACCAGGTGCTGCAAGCTTTTACGTCTCCTGGGTAACTTTATCGTAGCTCTTAATACTCTCTTTCAGTCTGCAGAAGATATAATTGAAGAATTGTACACGTACCCGGCTACTTTCAACACCCTTTCCTGCACTGATATTTTTCCCTCCATTTTTCTATTTTTTTTTTATTTTTTTTTGCTGGAAGTTCCGTCAATACCCGCCAACCTTTAAGAGACATCATGCAGCCAGGCCTTTCGGCTTGCGGCCACACCATCCTGAACTCGCCCGATCTCGTCAGATCTTGGAAGCTAAACGGGGAAGGACCTGGTCGGTACATGAATGTGAGACCTCCTGGAAATACCTGGTGCTGCAAGCTTTTACGTCTCCTGGGTAACTTTATCGTAGCTCTTAATACTCTCTATCTGTCTGGAGGAGATATATTTGAAGTATTGTACACGTACCCAGCTACTGTCAACACCCTTTGCTGCACTGATATTTTTCCATCCATTTTTCTTTTTTTTTTTTTTTTTTGCTGGAAGTTCCGTCAATACCCGCCAACCTTTAAGAGACATCATGCAGCCAGGCCTCTCGGCTTGCGGCCACACCGTCCTGATTGCGCCCGATCTCGTCAGATCTTGGAAGCTAAACGGGGCAGGGCCTGGTCAGTACTTGGATGGGAGACCTCCTAGAAATACCAGGTGCTGCAAGCCTTTTACGTCTCCTGGGTAACTTCATCGTAGCTCTTAATACTCTCTTTCTGTCTCCAGGAGATATAATTGAAGAATTGTACACGTACTAGGCTACTTTCAACACCCTTTGCTGCACTGATATTTTTCCCTCCATTTTTCTTTTTATTTTATTTTTTTGCTGGAAGTTCCGTCAATATCCGCCAGCCTTTAAGAGACATCATGCAGCCAGGCCTCTTGGCTTGTAGTCACACCGTCCTGAACGCGCCCGATCATATCAGATTTCGGAAGCTAAACGGGGCAGGGCCTGGTCAGTACTTGGATGTGTGATCTCCTGGAAATACCAGGTGCTGCAAGCTTTTTACTTCTCCTGGGTAACTTCATCGTAGCTCTTAATACTCTCTTTCTTTCTCCAGGAGATATAATTGAAGAATTGTACACGTACCCGGCTACTTTCAACACCCTGTGCTGCACTGGTATATTTCCCTCTATTTTTCTTTTTTTTTTTTGCTGGCAGTTCCGTCAATACCCGCCAGCCTTTAAGAGACATCATGCAGCCAGGCATCTCGGCTTGCGGCCACACCATCCTGAACGCGCCTGATCTCGTCAGATCTCAGAAGCTAAACGGGGCAGGACCTGGTCAGTACATGAATGTGAGACCTCCTGGAAATACCTGGTGCTGCAAGCTTTTACGTCTCCTGGGTAACTTTATCGTAGCTCTTAATACTCTCTATCTGTCTGGAGGAGATATAATTGAAGTATTGTACACGTACCCGGCTACTTTCAAAACCCATTACTGGACTGATATTTTTCCCTCCATTTTTCTTTTTCTTTTTTTTTTTTTTTTTTTTTTGCTGGAAGTTCCGTCAATACCCGCCAGCCATTAAGAGACATCATGTAGCCAGCCTTCTCGGCTTGCGGCCACACCGTCCTGAATGCGCCCGATCTCGTCAGATCTCGGAAGCTAAACGGGGCAGGGCCTGGTCAGTACTTGGATGGGAGACCTCCTAGAAATACCAGGTGCTGCAAGCTTTTTACGTCTCCTGGGTAACTTCATCGTAGCTCTTAATACTCTCTTTCTGTCTGGAGGAGATATAATTGAAGAATTGTACACGTACTAGGCTACTTTCAACAGCCTTTGCTGCACTGATATTTTTCCCTCCATTTTTCTTTTTATTTTATTTTTTTGCTGGCAGTTCCGTCAATACCCGCCAGCCTTTAAGAGACATCATGCAGCCAGGCATCTCGGCTTGCGGCCACACCATCCTGAACGCGCCCGATCTCGTCAGATCTCGGAAGCTAAACGGGGCAGGACCTGGTCAGTACATGAATGTGAGACCTCCTGGAAATACCTGGTGCTGCAAGCTTTTACTTCTCCTGGGTAACTTTATCGTAGCTCTTAATACTCTCTATCTGTCTGGAGGAGATATAATTGAAGTATTGTACACGTACCCGGCTACTTTCAAAACCCATTACTGCACTGATATTTTTCCCTCCATTTTTCTTTTTCTTTTTTTTTTTTTTTTTTTTTTGCTGGAAGTTCCGTCAATACCCGCCAGCCATTAAGAGACATCATGTAGCCAGGCCTCTCGGCTTGCGGCCACACCGTCCTGAATGCGCCCGATCTCGTCAGATCTCGGAAGCTAAACGGGGCAGGGCCTGGTCAGTACTTGGATGGGAGACCTCCTAGAAATACCAGGTGCTGCAAACTTTTTACGTCTCCTGGGTAACTTCATCGTAGCTCTTAATACTCTCTTTCTGTCTCCAGGAGATATAATTGAAGAATTGTACACGTACCCGGCTACTTTCAACACCCTTTGCTGCACTGGTATATTTTCCTCTATTTTTCTTTTTTTTTTTTGCTGGCAGTTCCGTCAATACCCGCCAGCCTTTAAGAGACATCATGCAGCCAGGCATCTCGGCTTGCGGCCACACCATCCTGAACGCGCCTGATCTCGTCAGATCTCGGAAGCTAAACGGGGCAGGACCTGGTCAGTACATGAATGTGAGACCTCCTGGAAATACCTGGTGCTGCAAGCTTTTACGTCTCCTGGGTAACTTTATCGTAGCTCTTAATACTCTCTATCTGTCTGGAGGAGATATAATTGAAGTATTGTACACGTACCCGGCTACTTTCAAAACCCATTACTGGACTGATATTTTTCCCTCCATTTTTCTTTTTCTTTTTTTTTTTTTTTTTTTTTTGCTGGAAGTTCCGTCAATACCCGCCAGCCATTAAGAGACATCATGTAGCCAGGCTCCTCGGCTTGCGGCCACACCGTCCTGAATGCGCCCGATCTCGTCAGATCTCGGAAGCTAAACGGGGCAGGGCCTGGTCAGTACTTGGATGGGAGACCTCCTAGAAATACCAGGTGCTGCAAGCTTTTTACGTCTCCTGGGTAACTTCATCGTAGCTCTTAATACTCTCTTTCTGTCTGGAGGAGATATAATTGAAGAATTGTACACGTACTAGGCTACTTTCAACAGCCTTTGCTGCACTGATATTTTTCCCTCCATTTTTCTTTTTATTTTATTTTTTTGCTGGAAGTTCCGTCAATATCCGCCAGCCTTTAAGAGACATCATGCAGCCAGGCCTCTTGGCTTGTAGTCACACCGTCCTGAACGCGCCCGATCATATCAGATTTCGGAAGCTAAACGGGGCAGGGCCTGGTCAGTACTTGGATGTGTGACCTCCTGGAAATACCAGGTGCTGCAAGCTTTTTACGTCTCCTGGGTAACTTCATCGTAGCTCTTAATACTCTCTTTCTTTCTCCAGGAGATATAATTGAAGAATTGTACACGTACCCGGCTACTTTCAACACCCTGTGCTGCACTGGTATATTTCCCTCTATTTTTCTTTTTTTTTTTTGCTGGCAGTTCCGTCAATACCCGCCAGCCTTTAAGAGACATCATGCAGCCAGGCATCTCGGCTTGCGGCCACACCATCCTGAACGCGCCCGATCTCGTCAGATCTCGGAAGCTAAACGGGGCAGGACCTGGTCAGTACATGAATGTGAGACCTCCTGGAAATACCTGGTGCTGCAAGCTTTTACTTCTCCTGGGTAACTTTATCGTAGCTCTTAATACTCTCTATCTGTCTGGAGGAGATATAATTGAAGTATTGTACACGTACCCGGCTACTTTCAAAACCCATTACTGCACTGATATTTTTCCCTCCATTTTTCTTTTTCTTTTTTTTTTTTTTTTTTTTTTGCTGGAAGTTCCGTCAATACCCGCCAGCCATTAAGAGACATCATGTAGCCAGGCCTCTCGGCTTGCGGCCACACCGTCCTGAATGCGCCCGATCTCGTCAGATCTCGGAAGCTAAACGGGGCAGGGCCTGGTCAGTACTTGGATGGGAGACCTCCTAGAAATACCAGGTGCTGCAAACTTTTTACGTCTCCTGGGTAACTTCATCGTAGCTCTTAATACTCTCTTTCTGTCTCCAGGAGATATAATTGAAGAATTGTACACGTACCCGGCTACTTTCAACACCCTTTGCTGCACTGGTATATTTCCCTCTATTTTTCTTTTTTTTTTTTGCTGGCAGTTCCGTCAATACCCGCCAGCCTTTAAGAGACATCATGCAGCCAGGCATCTTGGCTTGCGGCCACACCATCCTGAACGCGCCCGATCTCGTCAGATCTCGGAAGCTAAACGGGGCAGGGCCTGGTCAGTACTTGAATGGGAGACCTCCGAGAAATACCAGGTGCTGCAAGCCTTTTACGTCTCCTGGGTAACTTCATCGTAGCTCTTAATACTCTCTTTCTGTCTGGAGGAGATATAATTGAAGAATTGTACACGTACTAGGCTACTTTCAACACCCTTTGCTGCACTGATATTTTTCCCTCCATTTTTCTTTTTATTTTATTTTTTTGCTGGAAGTTCCATCAATATCCGCCAGCCTTTAAGAGACATCATGCAGCCAGGCCTCTTGGCTTGTAGTCACACCGTCCAGAACGCGCCCGATCATATCAGATTTCGGAAGCTAAACGGGGCAGGGCCTGCTCAGTACTTGGATGGGAGACCTCCTGGAAATACCAGGTGCTGCAAGCTTTTTACGTCTCCTGGGTAACTTCATCGTAGCTCTTAATTCTCTCTTTCTGTCTCCAGGAGATATAATTGAAGAATTGTACACGTACCCGGCTACTTTCAACACCCTTTGCTGCACTGGTATATTTCCCTCTATTTTTCTTTTTTTTTTTTGCTGGCAGTTCCGTCAATACCCGCCAGCCTTTAAGAGACATCATGCAGCCAGGCATCTCAGCTTGCGGCCACACCATCCTGAACGCGCCCGATCTCGTCAGATCTCGGAAGCTAAACGGGGCAGGACCTGGTCAGTACATGAATGTGAGACCTCCTGGAAATACCTCGTGCTGCAAGCTTTTACGTCTCCTGGGTAACTTTATCTTAGCTCTTAATACACTCTTTCTGTCTGGAGGAGATATAATTGAAGTATTGTACACGTACTCGGCTACTTTTAACACCCTTTGCTGCACTGATATTTTTCCCTCCATTTTTCTTTTTCTTTTTTCTTTTTTCTGGAAGATCCGTCAATATCCGCCAGCCTTTAAGAGACATCATGCAGCAAGGCCTCTTGGCTTGCGGCCACACCGTCCTGAACGCGCCCCATCTCGTCAGCTCTCGGAAGCTAAACTGGGCAGGGCCTGGTCATTACTTGAATGTGAGACCTTCTGGAAATTCCAGGCGCTGCAAGCTTTTTTCGTCACCTGGGGAACTTCGTCGTAGCTTTTAATACTCTCTTTCTGTCTGGAGGAGATTTAATTGAAGAATTGTACACGTACCCGGCTACTGTCAACACCCTTTGCTGCACTGATTTTTTTCCCTCCGTTTTTCTTTTTTTTTTTTTTTTTTTTATTTGCTGGAAGTTCCGTCAATACCCGCCAGCCTTTAAGAGACATCATGCAGCCAGGCCTCTCGGCTTGCGGCCACACCGTCCTGAACGCGCCCGATCTTGTCAGATCTCGGAAGCTGAACGGGGCAGGGCCTGGTCAGTACTTGGATGGGTGACCTCCTGGAAATACCAGGTGCTGCAAGCTTTTATCGTCACTTGGGTAACTTCATCGTAGCTCTTAATACTCTCTTTCTGTCTGGAGGAGATATAATTGAAGTATTGTACACGTACCCGGCTACTTTCAACACCCTTTCCTGCACTGATATTTTTCTCTCCATTTTTCTATTTTTTTTTTATTTTTTTTTCTTGGATGTTCCGTCAATACCCGCCAGCCTTTTAGAGACATCATGCAGCCAGGCCTCTTGGCTTTCGGCCACACCGTCATGAACGCGCCCGATCTCGTCAGATCTCGGAAGCTAAATGGGGCAGGGCCTGGTCAGTACTTCGATGGGTGACCTCCTGGAAATACAAGGTGCTGCAAGATTTTTACGTCTCCTGGGAAACTTCATCGTAGCTCTTTATACTCTCTTTCTGTCTGGAGGAGATATAATTGAAGAATTGTACACGTACCCGGCTACTTTCAAAACCCTTTGCTGCACTGATTTGTTTCTCTCCATTTTTCTTTTTTCTTATTTTTTTTGCTGGAAGTTCCATCAATACCCGCCAGCCTTTAAGAGACATCATGCAGCCAGGCCTCTTTGTTTGCGGCCACACCGTCCTGAACGTGCCCGATTTCGTCAGATCTCGGAAGCTGAACGGGGCAGGGCCTGATCAGTACTTGGATGGGAGACCTCCTGGAAATACCAGGTGCTGCAAGCTTCTTACGTCTCCTGGGTAACTTCATCATAGCTCTTAATACTCTCTTTCTGTCTGGAGGAGATATAATTGAAGAATTGTACACGTACCCGGCTACTTTCAACTCCCTTTGCTGCACTGAAATTTTTCACTCCATTTTTCTTTTTTCTTTTTTTTTTGCTGGCAGTTCCGTCAATACCCGCCAGCCTTTAAGAGACATCATGCAGCCAGGCCTCTCGGCTTGCGGCCACACCATCCTGAACGCGCCCAATCTCATCAGATCTCGGAAGCTAAACGGGGCAGTGTCTATTCTGTACTTGGATGGGAGACCTCCTGGAAATACCAGGTGCTGCAAGCTTCTTACGTCTCCTGGGTAACTTCATCATAGCTCTTAATACTCTCTTTCTGTCTGGAGGAGATATAATTGAAGAATTGTACACGTACCCGGCTACTTTCAACTCCCTTTGCTGCACTGATATTTTTCCCTCCATTTTTCTTTTTTCTTCTTTATTTTGCTGGAAGTTCTGTCAATATCCTCCAGCCTTTAAGAGACATCATGCAGCCAGGCATCTCGGCTTGTGGCCACACCATCATGAATGCGCACGATCTCGTCAGATCTCGGAAGCTAAACGGGGCAGGGCCTGGTCAGTACTTAGATGGGAGACCTCCTGGAGATACCAGGTGCTGCAAGCTTTTTACATCACTTGGGTAACTTCATCGTAGCTCTTCATACTCGCTTTCTGTCTGGAGGAGATATAATTGAAGTATTGTACACGTACCCAGCTACATTTAACACCCTTTGCTGCACTGATATTTTTCCCTCCATTTTTCTTATTTCTTTTTTTTTTGCTGGAACTTCCGTCAATACCCGCCAGCCTTTAAGAGACTTCATACATCCAGGCCTCTAGGTTTGCGGCCACACCGTCCTGAACGCGCCCGATCTCATCAGATCTCAGAAGCTAAACGGGGCAAGACCTGGTCAGTACTTGGATGGGAGACCTTCTGGAAATACCTGGTGCTGCAAGCTTTTTAGTCTCCTGAGTAACTTCATTGTAGCTCTTAATACTCTCTTTCTGTCAGGAGAAGATACAATTGAAGAAATGTACACGTACCCGGCAACTTTCAACACCCTTTGCTGCACTGATATTTTTCCCTCCATTTTTCATTTTTCTTTTTTTTTTTGCTGGAAGGTCCGTCAAAACCCGCCCGCCTTTAAGAGACATCATGCTGCCAGGCGTCTCGGCTTGCGGCCACGCCGTACTGAACGCGACCGATCTCATCAGATCTCGGAAGCTATACAGGGCAGGGCCTGGTCAGTACTTGGATGGGTGACCTCCTGGAAATACCAGGTGCTGCAAGCTTTATACGTCTCCTGGGTAACATCATCGTAGATCTTAATACTCTCTTTCTGTCTGGAGGAGATATAATTGAAGAAATGTACACGTTCCCGGCTACTTTCAACACCCTTTGCTGAACTGATATTTTTCCCTCCATTTTTTTATTTTTTTATTTTTTATTTTTTGCTGGAAATTCCGTCAATACCCGCCAGCCTTTAAGAGACATCATGCAGCCAGGCATCTCGGCTTGCGGCCACACCGTCCTGAACGTGCCCGGTCTCGTCAGACCTTGGAAACTAAACGGGCCAGGGCCTGGTTAGTACTTGGATGGGTGACCTCCAGGAAATACCAGGTGATGCAAGCTTTTTACGTCTCCTGGGTATCTTCATCGTAGCTCTTAATACTCTTTATCTGTCTGGAGGAGATATAATTGAAGTATTGTACACTTTGTCTTAGGGACAGTCTGGCTAGCAGTGACTGAGTGGTTGACAGACGACAAGCAACGGAATGTACGTCCTCTGTGATGTCATAGCAGTCAGCTGAGAGAGGCTCGTGATGTCATCGCTGAGCTGTCTGTCTGTCTGTCTGTCTCTCTCTCTCTCTTTCTCTCTCTCTCTCTCTCTCTCTCTTCCTCTCAATTCAATTCATTTGTATTGTCAAAGCAATTGGACATACATACATATATATATATATATATATATATATATATACATACATACATACATCCATACATGCTAGAAAGTCATTACTATGTTATCTTAAAGGCTAACTAAGCAGAACATATATCATTATAGAACAGAGTTCATAGGTCAACACATGGTTTTAGGGAACAGGCACGTAGGTCATACCGTTTGACAATGTCTCCAAGGTTCTCATCGTAAATAACAAACAGAAATCAAACTATCTTCTGGGCTGACCTTCTAGCTTGACCGTATCTTTCTTAAGTATACAAGAGAGAAAAACAGGTGTAAGAAAATAATTTCTAATTTTCCTTCTACACATATATACATACATACATACATATGTAGCGTTATGTTGGGTGTATTTGGATAAGAGCATTTGGGCTCTGAGCTGAAGCACTGATCTAAAGAAGACCTCTCCCCCCCCAAAGTTATCAGATTTCCTTAGCTCATCAGCTTGGAACTGGTTTGCATCAAAGTGACAGTTTTGGGGAGGATGGCACCGAGAAGAGGCCAAATAGTTTGGAATTCTGCTATGAGATGTCTGGAGAAAGGGGCCTGTAGGTGATAAAAACTCTTTGAAGTGGATGAGAGCCGAAATCCCGACATAGAGCTACGAACCCAGGCCAACCGGCATTTCCAAAAGATGGCATGGATTGACATCAGTCATAAATAAAGCCTCCCTCCAATAGGACACTGGGGGCTGAAACCGAAATCCAATCTCAAGAACTCAGGGACCAATCACCTACTGATCTGACAGACTATAAGGAACAGCGGACAGTCTTTCTCTCTCTCTCTCTCTCACCTGAACCAGAAACTCGCTGCCACAGCTCAACCTGTAGCTCTGTTGCCAGAACCGGAATCAGAAACCAACCAAGTCTTTGCCGGCAACAGAAGAGTTAAACTATGAGAAGGAGATTGAGCGAAGAATTATTTTAAAGGACTTTATTAAATAAATAACTTCACAGACCCACCTGATCAGTGGAGTTTTACAGCTGGACAATTGACTAAGTCGACTGAATACGAAAGTGTCAGTCACTTAAATAGCTATTTGAGTCTTAAGAAACTTGACCCTTGGAACAAACAGGGCCCTGCTTTCCTCAAAGACTTCGTCTTCAAGTAACTACGGTGGAACCATGCTTACAAAGAAGATTTTGTGCACAACCTTGGAGCCTTCAAACCAATGGAAAATCTGTTTGGAAACGACTCTACATTCCCGAAACCCCAACTTCCAGGTGCATCGACTGAGTGGAAGTTCTTGGACAAAGCCGAACCGGACTGCCTTTGTTCCAAACCACACGGACCTCGTGCCGTGTGCTGTTATCTGAGCCCGAAGCCAGAGAGGCCTCTCTGCGACGAAGTTCACATAAGTTTAACAGTTTGGAGTTTGTGATTCATGACATTTGAGAAATCAATTAGAAATGTTAATCTGTGATTCATAACTCTAGAATGTGTAATATCATTTAGTTTTCTTAAATATAAATGTGAGTTGCATTAAACTGTTTTGTTGATAATTTTAGAAATAAAATCTGTCAACGCCGAGAAATATCTTCTCATTCCTGTTTAACTGTTTAGTCTGAAATTGACACAAGTTAATAGACATTAGATTATTGGTGGCCCTGCCTATCCTTAATCATTGAATAATAATCAGTTAAGGGAAATTGTGGTAACAAATAGGATCTTTCTCGGCACCTAAACGTAAATGAGACTGATATATATATAACGAGAAGTTACCTGACATAAATACTAACCTGCGTAGTTATTTAATGTCTGACTAATAATACTAACGAGAGACTCACCTTCGTCTTACTAACCGGTGTTGTAGTCAATGTGTTTATAACCTTTTTTGTTTAACGATTTGTTAAACGGAATGTACGTGCTCTGTGATGTCATAGCAGTAAGCTGAGAGAGGCTCGTCATGTCATCGCTGAGCTGGCTGGCTGGCTTTCTGTGTGTGTGTGTGTGTGTGTGTGTGTGTCTCTCTGTCTGTCTGTCTGTCTGTCTCTCTCTCTCTCTCTCTTACTCTCTCTCTCTCCCTCTCAATTCAATTCATTTGTATTGTCAAAGCAATTGGACATGCATACATACATACATACATATATATGGAAAATAAACAATATGTGTACATCTCTTTCTGCATTAGTGGTGCCCTCACAGATGTGCAAGTTACATGACAGACAGACAGACAGACACACACACACTTTCACACACAGACAGACAGACACAGACACACACAGAAACACACACACATACTTTGACAGACAGACAGACAGACACACGCATATTATGGGTCTTTGTTGGGTAGTGAAATGGGTAGCATCAGTCGCAGTGTGGGTAATGTCAGGGAGCCAATCATAGTCCCCGTTATTTGCATATCGTGGCGCAAAGCATTCTGGGAAA